>NC_056745.1:1127050119-1127218251 GCF_019279795.1 Protopterus annectens
TACACAATTACTAATAACAACAAAACAAGCATTTATCAATTCTAAAACATAACACCTCTAACTCCCCTGAAAATTACTCCACATACAGGATATGTTGCTAGGTGCTAGGAAATCACACTAAAATCATCTTAAGCACTACATACATACCACTCCAGCATCACCCATACCATTACTTGAAAATATTTAAAACATATGTGGTCTACCACTCACGCAGAAACATTATTCTAATGAGTGATTCCAGCATAAATGCCTCAGGTCTACTTTATACCCACCCAAAAAAGACTTCTTAAATCTCTTGAACTTACCTTAATAGTAAATGACTTACCAGGCCAAACATATCAGGAGGACCTGACTGAAGCCTAAATCTTATTCTTTCCATTATTCTACAAAGATGTGTTAGATTCTTTATTCAGGCACACTAAGTTTTTGATCATTTCCCACATACATCTTTTTATATTTTTTATCAATCTGTTAACTGGAAAAATCCCACTGGGCACTTATCCCTTTTAATGAACTACCTGAGAGCACTGTTTGATTAAGGGATTCGCTCAGAGTCACTCATTAAGCAAATGGATATAGAAGGAACATCAGTCTTGTCTTTGAAATGCAAATCACACCATCCTCTCTATGGAACAGTTTACTTTATCCCTGAGAACATGAAACTTACCCTAACGGCACACATACAGTGAACTGAGTTGTCCTAAGATAGTATACTCATATTTCAAACCACTCTGTTTGTCTAATATTCATAATATCCACACCCCTACAAAGAGGAGAAGAGTAAAAGATAATAATTTAATTGCCCCTATTTTACTTCTGAAATAAAATCCCTTATCAAGGATAAATATTTGACTTGGTGAATTTAGAAGGAACAACCTCAAAACAATAACTTTCTTAGCAACTATCTTAATTTAAGAAAAAAAAACGCAGAAAACTCATCAGGTCCACCACTTCTACAGATCTCAGAAACAAGCAGCCTGACCTGGATTTCTTACCTTGTGTTTTCTGGAAAGCCATAAAAGACATAACTAGCAGAATAACAGATTCCACATCTGTACCCACTCCTCTCTCCAGTTACCTATCCCTTAATAGCTTCAAACTATCCTCTCTCAAAATCCAACTCAAATAATTATCCTAGCTCCACCTTTCCTCCAAGCACTATAATTTCAGCCAACTATATTCTAACCTTCTGTCTTGAACGTATCTCCCATAAAGTTTTTTTCTCAAATTGCTTAAAATATTTTACATATGATTCTCCCACAAAGCAGTATACTACATCCTGCCTCCTTTAAAATATTAATTCCATTCACAGCAAAACATCTTCTCCACATTTATAGCCTTTCTCTGTTCACTGGACTGCTAACCCATCAGTTCAGACATACCCACTTAGTAACACTACTCAAATCTCATAATCCAAGTAGACCCCATGACTACAGGCACACCTCAAACCACTAACCTCTGACCTCTAAAACATAATGCAAAAACTAATATTTCAACAACTAGCTGATCATATTAACAAATATAGTCTACTTATGTATAGCCATTGTGACATTAGAACTGGTTTTATTGTCATTACAGCGTTATGTACTACCATTGATAGTATCCAATACGATGTGATGGAAGAAACATGGCAGAGGTATAAATAAAAGAGCTTTAATTCAGTAAGTGCTTTCAGACCTAATGGTGGTGCTTCATCAGACCATCTTCTACAAGCCTTAGGCAGCCATATATACCTTAACATATTAGTATACATCATTTACAATCAATTATTCAATTAAAAAAATAAAATCTTAAAAGAATATCTAACACACAAGTGAAATCTCTACCAAAGCTAAAATGATAAAATAAACAGAACACCTTAAATTAACATAAATGATATGCATTCAAATGATGGTTAAGTGAAATTACCTCATTTAGACCTAGAGGCTTATGTGCATTCATCTTAACAATCCATCTAAGTTCATGTTGCTCTTTGATGTTCCTAAAATCTCCCATATGTAAGCCTTCATTCAAACATTCAACTACAGTAAATGTAAAAGTATGAATATTTCCTAACTGAACAATATATTTTGCAAGTGCACTTCTTTCAATACCATTATTCCTAATAGCAGTGAGATGTTCCCTGATTCTTTCACTCAAAGAGCGATTCGTTTTACCCACATAAAACAAAGTACATTGGCCACACACAGCTAGATAAATCATATTCCAAGTAGGACAAGTAGCTGTAACATTAAATTTAATGGTCTTATGCACTGATGGATGTTTGAAATAGCTAGTAGTGCTTATTACACTACAAATATTACATCCTCTGCATGGATTCATTCCCTTAGCTACAGATCTCACATTTTCCTTATTATCTTTATAACATAAAAGTCTCTTCAAATTTTATTATTCCTAAAATGAAATCGAGGGAATTCCCCCACTATCTTATGTGTCAGTTCATTAGACATTAGTATAAACCAATTATTTTTAATAATTTGATAAGCTCCTTGTATATCACAAGAATATTGAAGTCCTATTGAAGGAAAAAATTCCTGAGATAAATTTTCAGAAGCAGAAGATGCTTCAGATTTAGAAAAATGGGGTCTAGCTCTACATTTTCTATGATGTACTGCTTCAGTAATCGTTTTATCAACTTCTATCTCATTATACTTACAGTCTAATGAACTATCCCAAAACTGTTCAACATCTTGCATCAACTTAGCATCATCATTATTAAGCCTCGAAATTCGCATGACCTGCCCTGTTAAAATATTTCTAAAAATATATGAGGGATGCAAACTATCCCTTCATAAAATACTGTTGCTTTTACAGTCTTTCTTATATAAACCAGTAGTAAAAGTACCATTCATACCTTTATATAACTTGACATCCAGAAAATCTAATTCTTCCTGTGAATAATTATATAAGTAAATTTTAGAAAACTTGTTGTCTGATTTAAAAATTGTATAAAGGTATTAAGTTCTGTCATAGAGCCAGTTCACAGCAGGAATATGTCATCAACGAATCTACAATAGAACTTAATTCAGCCAACAAGCTCATTATCATATAGAACCAAATTCTCTTCCTAGTCTACTAGCACCATATTGGTGTAGCTACATCTTGCCACTGAAGGTAATAGGACTCATTAAACAGACAAACATTATTTTCAAAATAAGCTCTATTAACAAGCAAATAAACTCAATTTTCATAATGTCATTTTGACTCCTATGTGCCAAATAAGAATTTACTCCATGAATCCCATAACTGTGTGGGATGACTGTAAATAATGATTTAACATCTAAAGTTACCATTAGACAACTCATTCTCTATGCAATTGACATCTCATTTACTTGTATAAAAAGCTCAGTTAAGAACTGTTTAGTATCACGAAGCACATTGCTAGACAAATCTAATATTGATCTTAGATTACGATCTACATAAATGGAGATTTGCTCAGTCAGCCAACCCTGTCCAGACACTATTGGTTTCATTGGGGGTCTGCAGATATCTTTGTGAATCTTGGGTTAGCCAAACAAAACAGGAATAATAGGATATTGTACAGAAAAATAATTAAACAATTCTGGGGAAATAAGACTATGTAAGTGGCAATCATCCAATGACTTATGTACCTCTTCACACATATATGTAATATCAGATTGGGATATCTTAACATACTTCTCTATTACTTAACATTTCAGTCATAGTTCCTATGTAAAATTGCTTGTTCATAATGACTATGCCGCTTCCTTTATCAGCTGGGAAGATAGAAATACTTTCATCTTCCTGTAATGAATGCAAGGCAATATACTCTGCATGACTCAAATTATGACATTTCTTACCTTTCTGTTTAGCATTAAAATGTTAAATATTTAAGTCATGTTCACATGCATTGCAAAAAATATCAAGAGTGGAAGACAAGTTAAGTGAATAAATACAAGGCTTCTTAAAAATAGTGTCACAATAATCACCTTTAGACAAACATCTCAACATAACATTATGTGCAAACATCTTTATATCCAGAACTGTCAAAACATAATCAGTAGTTGAAGCTGAAATAAAGGACAGACCTCTTTCCAGCAAAGATAACTGTAATTTTGTCAATAATTTAGATGAAATGTTAAACACTAATGAGTTGGCTGCTGCTCCCACAGCCGTTTGATATCTCGATAGACACCCGGATCCATGGATGGAGGCCTTCTCTTCCTCCCACGATGTATAGAGCGATTCTTGTGAGCTGTCTCTGACTTCGTGATTGGAAGACGAGGGGATGAAAAAGCCTGATAATGATTGGTGGAAGGTGGTACTTTCCTACGTACTACCGGCTGTGGTGTGTCACTCACATTTGTAGAAGCATTTGAATTATTCAAGAATACATTCTGCTTCTCATTCTCTTTATTCAAAGACCTAATACTGGCACAAACCTGCTTCAGTCCCGTGCTCACAGATTAACAACTCACTGTGACCAGGTGTAGCCCCACTCCACACACTTTGCTCCCTTACACTACCCCCTTTCCCACACACCCCTACTTCCTCTAGATTTATACTTCCTGTAATCCTGCCCCTTTTTTCCCAAAACAATACACCTCCCTACTTTCTTACTGTCTCCTCCCCCATTTCCCTACCTCCACCCTCTCCAAATCTGAACTCCACCCATCACCTTTTCTGACCACTAGTAGTAGCCTACATTTCCCTCCTAATCTATGTATCACTCATCACACTCTTCATCAACCTTACTCATCCTTACTCCTTTATGACTACTGTTATTACTATCCACATCCACTCACTCTAAACTTAATATCTCACCCCCAAAATCCTCAACAATTACCACTCACCCTCATGCCCACAAAAGCAGCTATTCTAACATCTCCCCATCCCTATTAGCAAACAACACCCTATGCTCAGCCAAACCACACATCACCCCCACTACCAGTAAACTAAAACTAACTCTACATTGCCCACAGTCACCATCACTAAAAAAAGCACCAGCCACACACTCTACTCCACCTCCTCATAGTATTACCCCAATGTGGAGATGTCCACTCAAACCCTGGACCACAGAACTTACCCAAAACATCCCACACCACTAAAGTCCACAATTTATACTTTGTAACTATCAATACCCGAAGCCTGTGTAATAAGATCACAGAACTCCGATCATGGCTCAGCCACTACTCTCCAGATATAATAGCAATATCTGAAACATGGCTTAAAGCACATATACTAGACTCTGAAATCCTTCCACCAGGCTATAACATTATATGCAAAGACAGGATCCATAAAAGAGGAGGGGGTGTAGCCCTAATATATAGGAACTCCTTAACAATAAATATTCATCCAACTCCTGTCCCCACATTTGGTTGTCTAGAAATCTTACTGGTATCCCTCCATATAAATCCTAGCAAAAAACTCTGTATTGCCTCTATTTATATTCCCCCCAGTCAAAACACCTCCTACCTAGAAGACTTACTAGCATGGATTAACCATACTATCCCCCAAGAAGCCATCATACTAGGAAATACTAACATTAACTGGCATAACCTAACCTCCAAAGCTCCTAACACCAGCATTAATCTCCATAGCTTCACTCAACTTGTCACTGAGCCTACATGTGCATTAAACTCTCAAGCAAAAGCTATATTAGACTGGATTCTAGTATCCCACCCCCACTACTATACCAATACTAGTACCCTCCCCAACACCCTAAGTGACCACCTTCCTGCATATACCCACAGAACCCATTTATACCTTCCTGCATACACCCACAGAACCCATTTACACATCCCTGAACCTCATACATACAAATCAATCAGGAACCTAGCCCACTTTAACCAAGAAACATTCAAAACTACCCTCCAAACTCACGACTGGTCCCTACTAAAATCACTACCGCTAGATGATGCTGTACAATACTTTAACAACATCTTCTTAAATACACTAAATAGCCTAGCACCTCTTCGTACCAAATGCTCAAAACCAAATCATGCCCCCTGGTTAACAAAGTATACCAAGCAAACCCTCTCAGCCAGAGAAAAATGCCTGGAAACTTTGGAAAAAATGCAAGACCACAGAAAATGAACTAAACTATAAAAAACTTAGAAATGCCACAAAAAAATTATCGTAACCGATAAGAAAACCTATTTCTCCTCTAAACTCTCCTCCCTAAACACAAACCCTAAAAAATTCTGAAAATCTATTTCCTCCCTTCTGAATCCAGGTAACATTCAAAATCCATCAACAGCTCCTGACAAAAACCCTCTCCAGATAGCCCACATATTCAATAACAACTTTATTGACACCATTCAAAAACTAATCAAGGACTCACCCTCTAAAATAAATCCCATCTCTAGCACTAACACCACTGACCCCCATTCCCCCACACAAAATTCGCCACTTTATTCATCCTTCTCATTCCAACCCATGCCTACAGCCCTAATTCAAAAACTACTAACAAAATTAAAGCCCTGCTCACTCTCTGCTGATAACTTACCACCAGAATACTTACAACTAGCAGCCAAGGCTATAGCCTACCCAGTGTGTATTCTTATTAATCGCTCTATCGTTGAATCATATGTCCCCCTACTATGGAAAAATCCATTATTACCCCACTTCATAAAGGAGGTAATGCCCATGATCTCTCAAACTACAGACTCATCTCCATTCTCTCCCCACTATCAAAAATCCTAGAAAAATTTATCCAGACCCAACTACTCAATCACCACATCAATAATAACCTCTTATCTCCCACACAACATGGGTTCCGCCCAGGCCATAGTACTACCTCAGCTTTACTCTCCTTTACTGATATTGTGAATAAAGCTCTTGATGCTGGTCTATCCACTTCAGTACTTCTGCTAGACCTCTCAAAAGCTTTTGACACAGTATCTCACCCTAAACATCTACAACAGTTAGACAATCTAGGTCGCTCTCAAAGCATAACATCCTGGCTTTCCTCCTACCTAACAACAACAGGCAACAATCAGTTAAATGGCAAAACCAACAATCTGACTACCTTGCTAATAACACAGGTGTTCCAAAAGGATCCATTTTAGGATCTCTACTTTTCACTATATTCTCAAATGATGTAAATAAAGCCTGCCATCAAAGCATACTAATTCAATACGCAGATGACTCAACTATCATCTCATCCTCCAATAATTTCTCTAACCTCCAAAAAATCACCCAAGATGCCTTTTCCTCTATAGAGTCTTGGCTGAATGACTCTCAACTAATGCTTAACCCCCAAAAAACTAAGCTATCATTATGCTCATCAAAACCTCCAACTACAGAATTCAAAATGTTCTCACATAAAACTGAAATAGAACAGGCACAATCTGCAAAACTTCTAGAAATTCCTATCAACAACAAACTCTCCTTTGAACAGCACATTCTCAACACAGTAAAGAAAACCCACTTCAAACTGGGCAAATTATACCAACATAAACTTTACCTTGACAAACAAACTAGGATCAAATTAGCTAACACCCTGCTTATTCCATCCCTAACATACGGGAGCCCCATTTTCACCAACCTCCAAACATCACTCAGTAATAAACTACAACAATGCTACTACAAGATAGCAAAATTTGCTTCTAACTTGCCTAACCGCTCACATCACTGCATCGCACTCTCAAACCTATCCTGGCTAGAATTTCACCACTAGTTTACCCAACTAACTACTGCCCATAAATTACTTTTCCAACCCGATAAGTGCCCAGCTCTCCAATCCATCTTGCATACATACACCCCCACTCTATCCCTCCGTTCTTCACTGAAAACCCTTCTAAGTGTAGCTAAACCCAACAAGAGAGCAGGACAATGCCTGTACTCATACAGTATAGCCAAACATTGGAATGCCCTCCCCTCCTCCATTATACAACTAGACTCCCTGAAGTCCTTTAAAGCTGCACTAAAAACCTACTTTTTACAAAACCCTAGCTGTACATGTGAAATACAATGCAAGCCCCCATAATCCCATAAATATTTTCAACTATAATCCCACCTTACTAACACCTCTGATTTCTCAATCAACTCAACTGAATTATAATACTCTAGTACTTGTATACCTTGCTTTTCCTGTGATATAGTTTTTACCTATGATATGGTGTTTATATAGTAACTTGTAAATAATATCTTTAATGCATTTATGTTCTTCTGTAATAGTAGTCTGTCTTAATTTTGGAGCCTTCCCTCCTGATCTGTACTTCATAGTTTGCTATATTTTGTTTGATATTTGTGTATGGTGTTTGTATATATGTGAGCTTTTCTCTCCGGGACTCCACTGAAAATGAGTATCTTTGTACCTAGTGGACTTTCCCGGTCAACAAATGTCAATAAATAAATAAATAAATAAAGGAGCCATAGATGCCGACAGTAATTGCTCTTTATTACCATGATTTGAAATATCAGTATCTCTTAATAATGACATATCCTGTCACAGTTTCGGCCACGTCAACACATTATCGATTGAAAAATCATGTAAATCCCTCTCAAGCTTCTTTTTCTTTTGTGCAATTAACCTTCATTCTAAGAGAGATATATGATCCAGCATCTCACCAATGGCAGCATTGCTTACAGCTGCGGGTCCAATATTCCTGAGCATTGTTACCACTAATACCATACACTCCACCTTGACAAATGGCCTCCTTTAACTGCTATGGCGAGTTCCTTAGATACTGTTAACCACAGTATCCTAATCAAAAAGCTAGAAATACTAATCCTTAGCCCCAGTGTGCTACACTGGATCTCAAACTATTTACACAGTCAAACCTTTTTGATAAGCAGTAGCTCAAACATATCAAGTACAGGAGCTCTCACGTTAGGTGATCCCCAGGGTTTTATACTAGGTCCACATCTATTTTCTCTTTTCCTAAATGACATACCTCAAGAGCTGCCCACCTATGTTGTAACAATATACACAGAAAACATGTTCTTCCTAAACTTAGTTAAACATGTCATTGCTTGTAAGTTAAGCTACAAGACAATTGTACTGTTGTGCATCACTGGATTTCCAAAGATCAGCTTCTGCGAACTCCCTAAAACTGCCTCTATGTTTTTTAGTGCTAATAAAAAAATAATGGAGTTACCAAATCACTATAACTGGCCCACTTGGTAATCCTATCTCACAAGTGTCACAGCACAGATACCTTGATTTCAACCTAGACGCAACACTATTATTTCAACATAGTATTGACCTTATAACCAATAAAATTATCATACTATAGAAACTCTGCTATACAATAACAAATCTGTTATCTCCAGAATCAAAGATCATTGTTGCCAAAAATCTATTAATCAAAAAAACTGTAATATGCTGTGCATATTCTTCCTGTAATCTCATCTACACAGCACTAAAACAAACCACTATCAATTATATCTGTCACTTTATGGCTCTTTTTCTCACATCTCAAAACTCATCACTAACTTCTTGAAAAAGCTGTCTCTCTGTAACAGCATAAACCATTTTTCTCTTTTCCATCGTTCTGTTCAAATTAGTCATTCAGCATTAATCCCCGCCAATACTAGTAATGCATTATCATGCACAAACTGAAGTCTGAGCCTTCAGTTTGGAACTGATGACCTCTCCAACCAGTTTTCCTTCCCCACACTTCTTTTTCAGTTCATATCCTTTGCTGTTCTCATTAAATATGTTGTGGATACATATCTTGTCCTCCTTCAGTTCTCTCCCATTCTGTAAGAAGAACAGCCACAGCCTCTTCAGCTTATAATTCTTCTTTTCTGTACTTTTTTCTAATTAGTAGTGCTTCTTCTGTTCCCTCTCTAGCACATCCGTTTCCCATTCCTTATACAGGACTTTAAAGCTGGATGTTGTATTCCAAGTGGATTTTACCAATGACATAAAGAGCTAAAGATTTACCTCCTCCATCTAGAGATATAATCTAGTATTCTGTAGCCTTGGCCACTGCCTTTCTGCTTTGTTTCTAATGATTTATTACTAATACCACATACTCCTTCAAGAAAATGGCCTCTTTTAACTGCTGTGACCAGTTCCTCAGATAGTGTTAATTACAGTATCCTAATCAAAAACCTAGAATTACTAAACCTTAGCCCAGGTGTTCTATCCTGGACCTCTAACTATCTATACAATCAAACCTTTTAGATAAGCAGTAGCTCAAACGTATCAAGTACAGGAGCTCTCATATAAGGTGTTCCCTAGGGTTTTGTTCTAGGCCTGAATCTTGTTTCCCTTTTCTTAAATGATCACCTTAAGTCCTGTTCCTGTTATATGGCTTTAAGTGGCAGTCCTGTCACTTTTATACAACCCCGTGGTTACTGCTCCCCAGGTGAAGCACTTTGCATTTTACAGTATTGAATCTGAATTTTGGTTGTCATTTGTCAGTCCATGCTGGTAGTTTCAAAAATCTTTTTCATGTGCCCCACCATTGTATACTGCTCCGCTTATGCTCATATCATCCACAAAGAGGTTAGCCCTGTTTTATATGCATGAAATAATATCAGTAATAAGCACACTGCTGAGCACAGGTCCAAATAAAAGTCTTACAACTGTTCTATAGTTATCTCCCTTTCTCTTAACAGTGCCCTCATTTATACTACTCTGTGCACCCTGCTCTCTAGCCACTTTGATCTAGGTTGACCCTTTTTCTCTCCTACCTTTCTTCTTTCAGTTATTTTTCAACATTCCGTGTAGAATCTAATCACATTCTTTGTTAAAGTTTAAGTGCATGACATCAAACGCATACCCTCTATCTAATTCTGTTGTCATAAAGTTGTAGAAATGGAATAAGTTAATTTACCAAAACATTTATGACTGTGAACCCATGTTGTCTAATATCCCTCCATCTGTCCACTTTTTTATGGTACTTTTTCATGATCTGAATTATTACACTTGAGGGCTGACTCACCAGTAGATTGTCCTCAGATCTGTTTAATACACTCACCTCATGTTGTAACACTAAACATGAAAACTCCCAACACTCTGGAAACTCCTCACTGGCCAACAATTTACTGGCTGTTTATAGACAAGGTTCCCTACCATGTCAACTCTTACCTAGACCTAATAGAGGTGATCATCATCCAACCAAATACCCTATTCATGGGAGACTTTAACAGCCCGGCAAGGGCAATTATAAGGTCATAATAGCCTTCCAGGCTTAAGACAGTCACAATGCCTTCTTTAGCTATGTGAGGAACCTTAAAGGTAATACTCAACAGTGTGCAGAACTGGTGGTAAATGGCACAACCTTCACTGAACAGGATGATATAGCAAATCTGCTGGCTGATAAATTTAGCTCTGACTTCTCCCCAATTCTTCCTCCACCCCCTGTGAAATCCCTTCTAGCATATCCCCCAACTATCAACAGTGTGCAGGGCCTGGAGGCATTGCTAAGGCCAAAACACTGCTTTAATGGGCCCTGATAATATTTCCAGTTGCCTCCTAAATATTCTAAAACATAAATTAGCAGGACCACTTGAGAGACTATTCAACTACAGCTTTAAAACAGGTTATGTGTCAGGTGAATTTAGGGCTGCAACACTCATCCCCCATCACAAGGGTGCACCATTAACTGACCTTGGAAACTACAGACCCATCAGTCTAACAAGTCCAGTATACAATGCCAGTGAACAAATTATCATGGAAATGATCAACAATTGGCAAACTATAGACACTAGACCCATCCCAGTCTGGCTTTGTTAAAGGGTGATCTAGTGTCTATTGTCCTTACAATAGTTACCGCATAGCCAGGAACTGAATCATGGCTGGGAGCATTTACCTAATGCCGATTTTTCATCGTAGCGTGCACAAGATGGTTTTAATAATTCTAATTTAACAGATTTAGCTGTACGGAATGTAGCATTTGCCATTAATGAATGGATGAATCTGAATCCAAGCTTCACTTCAAATGTACCAGTAAGTATGGCTAATTATTTTGACAGTTTACAAAGACTTGACTCTTTGCTACTAAAAATAAAAAAGCTACAACTCAATAACCTATATTTTAAGCAATGTCTCAAATTAAAAATAGTTCTGAAAGGGCTTCAGATTTGGTGGTTTCCCACTGGTTTAGTGGCAAATTCCGCCTTTCATAAAGACTTAATAGCTATGTTTGACTGCCACGGGTTTGAATATATGGAGTTGGTGGTCAGGCACAACCAGAATACTACAAATAAAATAAAAATGGGACTCAGATAAAGCAACGGTACAAATACAAACTTGTATATAATAAAACAAAAAAGTGCCAGACCAACACATCTAGACAAAGAGAAATTTATTCAGAAAAAAAGTAAGCACTTTCGCTATTGTTCAAATCGCTTCATCAGACTCACTCTGTGAAATACAAACCCTGTTTAAACAGTGAAACACAAACAAGTAAAATGAGTACAAGCAATTAAAAACCAATTAACTCCAATAGGACTATATTGACCCACACTTCTTGAAGAAACAAACTTCATAAATGCAGTATACCTATTCAAAGTCAATCACAAAGATATATATATATATATATATATATATATATATATAATATATAATATATATATATATATATATATATATATATATATATATACAGTTATATGTAAAAAAGTGTAAATCATAAAATTTATAAACTTCATAAGTGCATTCTGACTGTTAAAAATCTGTTTAAAAATTATGTTCAATCTAAATTAATGTTTCAAGGCACGTGCTTTAAGGAAAGGTTTTAGTGAAAGAACTCCATTCAGACCAGGGACTCTATTTGCGTTAATGAGGAGAATCCACTTTTGTTCTGTTAATTCTGTCCGATTTTTAATGTCTCCTCCCCTTATCCCTTCAGCTGTTACCCCAAGTACCAGAAACCTAAAACTATGTTCTATACCATGCTCCATAACATGTTGGGCTAGAGCATTGTTGTCCTTGCCATTCCTAATGTCTCTGTAATGTTCTAAAATTCTCTCTCTAAGTTGCCTATTACGTTTACCTATATAAAAGGCATGGCAGATTAGGCAATAGCTAAAGTAGACAATATTACTAGTCCTGCAGTCTGCATAGAAATCTGTTTCTATCTTAAACTTAATGTAGGGATGTATGTAATTGGCTCCTGTGTGAATATATCTACATGTTGCACAATTCCTACATTTGTAAGTTCCCATCCTATCTGATCCCAATCTCTCATTCAAATTAGATGAGTTATAGCAAAGATGTCTTTTCAATGACTTGTTATTTTTGAAAGAGCAGTGTGGTGTAGTATCTATAAAATGTTTCAGTTCATCAGTGGTATTCAAAATATTCCAGTTGTTTTTTATAATGTTGCAAAACCTATTTACATCACTGGAATATGTTAGAGGGAATCTAAGGGTCCCTCCAACCTTATCTACCATGCATTCTTCTCCAACTACTGTCTCTGCATAATAGGGTCTGCATTTCCCTTCTCTTTGCTTCCATGCATCTATAATGCAGCTGTCTATCTCTTTTTCACGATATCCCCTATCTAAAAATTCTTGTCTCAAGGATGCAATTGCTAGTTCCAGTTGTCCAGCATCATTATGCAATCGAATTACTCTATACAGCTGTCCTTTAATTACATTTTGTGAAACATGTCTAGGATGCATGCTGTTTTTGTGTAGTAAATTATTCCTATGAACTGGTGTCCTATACATGCTAGTTCTTAAATGAGTTAACTCTTGTTTTTCTAACCATGACATCTAGAAACTCTATCTCTTCCATGGAATATGTATATGTAAAGCTTAAAAAATCTGTGGAATGATGTAAATACTCTATGAACCTCTCTAGTGCCTCTATCGATCCTTTCCATAGAAGAAAAATGTAATCCACAAAATGTGTATATCATGCTATGTATCCACAAAATTCATTAGCTTGCAGCAATGTGTCCGTCCCCCATTGTACTAACACAAGGTTGGCGTAGCTATTGGCACATGCTGTGACCATGGCTATGCCAACCTTCTGTACATAAAATCTCTGCTCATACACAAAACATTATTTTCTAAGACAAGCTCTAATAGAGCTCATAATAAATTGATCTTCTCATTCATAAAACAGTGATTAATATTCAAGAAGTTCCTGATGCTCTTAACCCCCCAAGCATTGGGAATCACTGTAAAAAGGGACTCAATATCCATGGTTACTAGACAGTAATCATTATTTAAATTAGAAGTGGTGACATATAACTTTTGTAAAAAAGATGTAGTATCTCTGAGGACTGTATCCCGGTTAGGGGTCGCCACAGCGGAACTCCGGTCCGCTAATGATTGGCAGTAGATTTTTATGGTGCCGAGGTGCCAGCCCGATGCCCAACCTTTAACCAAGGCACGCCTATTCACGCATGTCTTTCGAATGCCACTCGACCACGGGGAGGACATGCAGACTCCACACAGAAGGCGCTCCAGCTGAGAATCAAACGGGAGAACCTCTTGCTGTGAGGCAGCAATGCTACCACTGCACCACCGCGGCTTCCTGTATCACACCAATCTTCTCTACATAAAAACTCTGCTCATTCACAAAAACATTATTTTCTAAGACAAGCTCTAATAGAGCACATAATAAATTAATCTTCTATTTATATGGAAAAGAATTTGCACCCTTTATTGGAAGTCACCCTTCCTAAAAGCCAAAAGACAAACAACAACAACTTTATGATGAACTGAATTTGTGTAAAGACTTGTGGATTTTCTTAAAAGGATTAACAGACTTGAATATTTAGATTCTGGTATATTCATTACAGTTGATGTAAGAGATCTTTACACCTCATACCCCATAATCTTGGGTTAGAATGGTTTTGTGAATGCCTAGTAGAAAACAGAGTACCCCAAAGTGTAATAAATGTGTATGAATACTAACTGGAAATGGTGTTACAAAATAATTTTATTTTGTTTGAAAATTATTTTTTCTACAAATAGAAGGGGTAGCAATGGGTTCTGCCTGTGGTGGTATATATGTGAATATAGTTATGTTACAGTGGGAAAAGAAATATCTTTTTAATTCACCTTACTATGTGCACTGTAAAAGCTATATTCATTTTTTGGATGATATTTTCATTTTTTGGGATGGACCTGTATACACCATTGATGAATTTCTAGAATATATTAATGGGTCTACTATGATTTTGAATTTCTCACACAGTATTGGTTATGATGAGATTGCCTACTTAGATGTTAAGTTAGCTAAAGATACCTCCTCAAAGGTTTTCAAGGCTGAAATATTTAGAAAACCAACATACTCTAACAGTGTCTTGCATTTTGACAGTTCACATCCTTACAAACAGAAAAAGGCCATTGTTAAGGGGCAATTTGTAAGGGCTGTATGCATGATGACTTTATTCGAAGCATTTTTAAATGAATGTGACCTACTAAAGAGTATGTTTTTAAAAAGAGGGTACCCTAGTAGCCTGATTAATGAAGTTATGGTAGAGGTGATTAATAAAAGAGAGAGGGGTCATTTCAAACCTATACTATCCCAATTTCATAAGGAAAGAACTAATATAAGACACTCAAATCAGACCAATATGAATTATCTTACAAATAATAATAATATAATTGTGAACAGCTCTGAGTATGAGAATTTTGGAGTGAGGACTAGAAGCTTTAAAAGTGCTTTTATTATATCATTTAGTAAATCAAGTAAGAGAACTGTTGCTATATTATTCTAAAACTGGGTGGTTGTCTCTAATAATAAAGACATCAAACATTGTGTCGGGGAAAAACCTAACATTGTATATCAGAGAGGTAGATGTCTTAAGAACATTTTAGAAATAAATTATAAAGGACCTTGCAGTGGCAGCATGAAAAAATGTGGCTTTTGTAACTATTGCCCCTACATCTTGGAAGGTTCTTCACTTAGCATTAATAGCATAGTGGTAAAATTGAATAAGAAATGTACCTGTAATACTGAAAAGGTTGTTTACTGTGCTTTTTGCATGATGTGTCCTTTTTTCTATATTATGAAAACTGAATGGAAACTGAAAAATCGGATTTATGAGCATCTAAGGGATATAAAAATCAAAAAAAGATACTAATGCCCTAGCCAAGCATTGCATGGAATTTAACAACCATTCTTTTAAATTTACCATTATAGAAGTTCTTGACGTAGGGGTGAGAGGTAGTCCATGGACATTATACTTGGAGAAACAGGAAGGCTTATGGCAACTTAGAGTTAATGCTACACAATGGCCTGGTATTAATGATTCATTTTCCATTGCATGTTTTTTAAGATTAAAGGCATTGGAGCGATAAACAATGACAACTTGAATATACATTGAATGAGTATAGTTATTTGCAAATATTGGTTTATTTAAATTAAAAGGGAAATGTTTTTATATATTAAAATATAATAGTTATTTCAAATATAACATATATTCACATATATTTATCTTGAAACATTTTAATATCGAGTTGTGGCTATTTAATAATTTCTTATAACTTTTTTCTTTAAAGAATTATGTCCCATTTTTTTGAGCGCTGATTGGTTTGTGAATAAAGAAGGAGGTGTGGTTTTAATGTATTTAAAGGAGGCTTCTAAAAAGTGCCATTTGTTCTGAAGAAGTTTCTGAATTATCAGAAACGAAAGTACTAAACATTTTGTGGATTAATAAATATATTTTATTGAGCATTCTCTCTTTGTGCATTTCTACATTTGTTGGTTTTTATCCCCAGTATGATAAAGGGTTGTGATATGCTAATGACAGAAGAACTCTATACTGAAAGGTATAATAATGTGGCAAGATTGTTGCATTGGGGTTGTGCAAACATTATAATACTGAAGTAGCTGAAAAAAACACTGGAAACATGAGCCACAAAGCATTATAGAAAATGACAAAGTTTATATCAGATGGAATCACCTGTTACCAACAGTTCAAAAAATACATGTGAGAAAAACAAATATAATAGTCCGTGAAAAGAAAACAAAAATAGCATTGATCACTGAACTTGCTACACCCAGTGACTACAGTGTATTACGTACAGAGAGATACAAAATCATAAAATACCAGGATATGCAGACAGAAATGAGGGCAATGTTGAAAAAGTATACTGCTCAACTTTTATTGTATTTTATTTCAATTATTTTAACTTATTTTAATTACTTTAAACATTTTAACCTTCTCCATTGTGTTTTATAACTAGATCACTACATTTTAATATTGCAGATGATACTTATACAATATATTTATTTGGTTTTGATAATCCAAATTAATATGCTAGTTCATGTTTTTTCTGAGTACTGTTCCTTTTAATTATTTGATTTTTATTAATTAATCTGACTATAATCATGTGATGGGTGTTTTATTATTTATTTGAGAGCAGTGCTATAACTAAACAGTTCTGATGACGTCCTGAACTTATAGAATGAAAATTCTCAACTGTTTTATTGTTTTTGTTTGTTTGTTTTCTTTTATTAAAATAAAATTCAGCTTCATAGGTTCATAGGTTCATAGGTTGGTACTAGGCTATCGACCCTAGGGCCTGTACAAGCCTAGCTATAATAATTCCCTGGATTATTCTTCCCACAATATTTACTTCCCTGGACCCCTGTCTAGCAATGTGACTGATGTGATCCCCAGGGTGAATTTCCTATCTCCCATCCAATTGTCAAGTTTCCTTTTGAAGAGGGCCAAAGAGGTGGTCTGCTTGACATGTATGGGCAGTCTATTCCAGAGTATGAGGAGTCTCTGGGTCAGGACCCTATCCCTCCAGCATGTTTTGTTCATTGTGATGACAAGGTTTAGATCCCTGGAGCATGTGGCTCTGAGGGATTGGGATTTCTTTAAGTGGAGCTTGTTCAACAGCTCAGGGTTTGACATGGCCTTGTATGTTAAGCAGAGATCAACTCTAAGTAGACGATATGCCACAGAGTATAGCTGGAGTTTTTTTAGATGGTCAGCATAGGGCATCTGCTTTAGGCCTGCGATTCTTTTAGTGAGGTATTTCTGTGGCCTTTTCAGCTGTTGCAGATGTCTTGTGAGGTACATACCAAACAGGGCGTTGTACTCTATAATGGTTCTAATGAGGGATGAGTACAGTGGGACAATAACCTCCTTTTTTCTGGATGAAAAGCCCTTAGTGATGAGGTGTGCCACATTGAAGGATGTCATGACTGTTGTGGCAATCTGGTTATCGAAGGTGAGACCACTGTTCACCTGTGTCCCTAGGTCTCTCATCATACTTTCGGTGTTTAGTGTACTGCCACCTATGTGGTAATTCATGGGTACATGGTTTTTCCCAAAGGGGATAACTATACATTTCTTGGCGTTAAGCTTGAGCCCATGGCTCTGGCACCAAGCATCTGTTTCTGTAAGGCCCCTTTGTAGAATATCCACATCATTTGGGGATTCAATAATGGCTCCCAGTTTGCAGTCATCTGTGAACTGTGTTAGCCAGAGTCCCTTAGTGTTGGCTTGTACTTCAGAGAAGTAGATGCCAAACAACAGCGGTCCCAGGAGTGAATGCTGAGGTACTCCACTTTTCACTTGTCTAGAACTGGATGTGGAGTCGGCTACTTTTACAGTCTGGGTTCTGTCAGTAAGCCAGTTGGCAACCCATCAAGTGACGTAGGGATTTATGCCCAGCTTAGTAAGTTTATCTATGATTCCAGAGTGGGGGATGGTGTTGAAGGCCTTGGCGAGGTCCAGATAGGCTGTGTGGACTGCCTTACCCTCGTCCACAGCTCTGGAAACTGATTTGAAGAAGTCAATCAGGTTCAGGAGACAAGATCAGCTCTTCACAAACCCAAACTTGGTGGGGTACAGTGTTTGAAGGTTGCCAATGTCTTTGTTTATAAGTCCCATTTCCAATTTCCTCGTGCTGCTTATGAACTTTCTTCAGTTGGATTTAGTCCAGTTAATTTTTTTACTGCCTTAAGCTCAGTTCTTTGTGTATGGGGTATCCTGTGGTGGTTCAGTAAATTAATAGTCAATTATTATTTTTATCTATATATAATATATTTATTATTTATAAGTCACTGTAGCTTTTGGCTAGATTTTTGATGATTTTTTTAGGTATTGCTAGGTAGAGTGATAGTATAGTAGTTTGACTATTCAATAGACAGACTAGGAACTTTGGTATCCATGGCAGGATGTGCTTTATCAGCATCATATACAGATATAGTTGTAGCCTTGTTTTTGTTATTGTTATTTTATAATGTTAGTAGTTTAGTTTGTAGAAAGAAAGAATTCAAAAAATCTGGAATGTTAAGATACTGTCAGAGGAATGCATTAGAGTCTTATATATAATTAAATTAATATGGTGGATAAATTAATCATATTATCTTTTAAAAGAAATATTTTTAAATTCATAGTATGTATTGTTTCAATCTATTATCTATTGATGCAAGTGGACTAAATAATGGCAATAAAAGGAAATCATTAACAAGATATCTAAAATTAAATAGAGGAGACATTATATTCTTGCAAGAGACTCACTTGATAGATAATTATATACAATATTTAAATAATTTAGGTTATGAAATGTTATCATCTGAATCTTTTAAGAAAAAGGTGAGAAGAACTGCTATACTTTGGAGAAAATCCACTGTAATGCCCAAGGTCATGGAATCCTTTAATGATTCTAAAAGAATGTATGCATTTTCAATAATTAAATATAATGGCAAGCTCTATACATTAGATAATTTTTACTGAATTCCTGGAATAGGTGCAAGAGTGGTTAAAGATAACTTATACTTACTACAAAGTCATTGGAAAGGTAGTATAATTTTAGCAGGAGATTTTAACTGCATACCTAGTGTAGAAGATACAAGTAAACAGAAGAAAGCTAAAATACTGGCATCAGCTAAAGCACTAATAGGTGGATTATGTATTATTTTATTTATTTATTTACTTGCATTTGTTTACCAGGAAGTTCCACTGGTTCTAAATGAGCCTATCTTCAGTGGAGACCTGGGGAGAAAAGCTTCACGTAAACATGTACATATAATCCATAATTCACATACACAGTTAAATAGACAAAGCCAGATAAAATACATTGTTTAAGTTACAAAAAATGTATATACATACTATCAAAAATCTCAGAATACAATTAAATAGACAAAGACTCAGATCGATACCTTACTCACATTACAAAAAAGGTATACAGACACAGTTAAGCATAGGTCGAACAGTTAAGCATAGGTCGAACAGTTAAGCATAGGTAGAAGCTCAATATTAGCAACTACATTAATATACGAGATGAAAGTTTGGAATGCAAGGAAGAAGTTAATAAAGGTGAAAGTAAATATGAGTTTGGTGGATCAAGTTTTGGGAAGTTGAGAATAAGAGCATGTGCAGTGCCAAAAAGAGGAGAGATGTTGCTGTAGGGACTTTTGAAAGAAGAAGCATTACTAGTAGTCCTAATTGCTAATGGGAGTGCATTCCACTGTTTTGCAATAGTGAAAGAGTACAGCATTTGGCCAGCTGGAATTTTTTTTTTTTGTTTCTTGCAGGAGAAATTATTTTTCAGATCTGACAGGTCTGTTTGGGTGATAGTGAGTAAGTATAGAAGTAAGGCCTGGGCAGTCTGATGGTTTGTAGATAATTTTGTGAGCTGTAGTTATATGTGAGGTAATGTGGGAGTTCAAGCCAATTCAGCAAGTGTAAAAAGGAGCAGTGATGGGAAGAGTACTTTGTATTAGTTGCAAACTTGGCAATTGTATTCTAACAGGTCTCAAGTTTGGTTTTCAGAGAGGACTGGATATTGTTAAGGAGAGGAGCACCATATAGGAGAAAATGTAAAGGAAAGGATGAGGCAAGGGTTTGTTTTCTAGAGTGGTTAAGAAAGTGTTTTTGTCTATAAAGGGTACCCGGTTTTTGATGTTTTTTTTTTTTTTGATGCTGTTATGAACATGCAGATTGAATGCTAGGTCAACCTCTCAACTGTACAGATTTTCACAGAATGCCCAGAATTTTGCCTCATATTTTGGTCCATTTTCATAAAATTGTGGACTTCTGTCCAATTAGTGGCAAATCATTAAAAATTGAAGTTAAAAAACAATGGCAGACATTTGAGTTTCAGACTTCATATCCTTCAGAAAATTCATGCCAATGCAAAACCTGTCATTCTATCAACTTTCTGGGTTTGTAAGAGCAATATTTAAAAATTGCTCCGACTTTTGTGCCGTTGCCCCACTTTTATTTATGGCTTTGTCCAGATTTCTTGCTCCAACAGGTTGAGAGGTATGATGTTAGTTTTTTGCCTAAGATGATACCTAGAAGTTTTGTATGGGAGACAACCTCTATAATAGTTTTGTTTTGAGAATATATAGTGAATTCAGTCTTGTTTAAGGGGATTGTTTTCTTAGGGGTGAATATTAGTAGTTTGGTTTTGATGGGGTTAAGGGCAAGATGATTGTTGGTCATCCAAGTTTCAGTAGAACAAGAGTCATTTTGGTTCATTAGTAGAAGTTCTGATGTAGAGTTGGCAGAGCAGATGATGCCTGAGTCATCTGTGTATTGTATTACAGATCCATGACTAAGAATGGGGTGAAAGTTGATGATAAAAATACTGAAAAGAAGGGGCCCTAGTATGGAGCCTTGGGGAATATCTGTAGATGTGTTAAAGAATGAAGAGAAAGAGTCCTGCCATTTGGTAGATTGTTGTCTATTTGTGAGATAGTTAGTGAACCAATTTAGTGCTTAGTTTAGAGAGTTTTGTGAGAAGTAGGGGATGGAAGACTATATCAAAGGCTTTAGAGTGGTCAAGAAATAGTGAGGATACAATTTTACCTGCATCTCAAACTCAATTAACTGTCTCCATGAAGGATATTAGAGCTGTTGTAGTGCCATGGCCAGGCCTGAAACCATGTTGGATAGAGAAAAGGAGATGATTTTGAAGATGATTTAGAAGTTGAATATAAATGCATTTTTCCAGGATTTTAGAGATAGGAGAGAGAATAGCAACAGGGCTAAAATTGGAAATGTCTGTGCTGTTGCCACCTTTGTGAAGGGGGGGAATATATGCTTTCTCCCAGATGGTAGGTATAGAAGACTCCTGGATAGATCTGTTAAGAAGTATGCTAATAGGGTAAGCAATGACTTTAGCTGACATTTGAAGGTATTCTGGACGTAGGTTGTCAGGAGCATTAGTTCCACATTTGAGCTTGAGAAGAAGCTTAGTTATAGTAGCAGTAGATATGGGGGAGAAGGTAAAAGTAGGTGGAGATGGGGTAGTTGTATTTTGTGAAGACTGCTTGGGTGGAGCAGAGTTAGTATCACAGTCAGTTTGAGGAAAGGTAGTTGTGAAATTAGATATGGTGTTTATGAAATATGAGTTGAAAAGAGTGGTTATTTCAATAGCAATTTTGTCAGGATTTAGACAAGGGTTGTTCTTAATGCCAGGGTTTAGCAGAAAAGAAATGGAGTTCCAAAATGTTGGGGGTTTTGTTTATATTTCTTTTGGAGCCCTAGATATTGATCTTTTTTGTCATTGATGACTAGGAGCTTTACTTGATTATGAAGCTGTTTATATTGTAAGAGATCTGAGTGTGGGGTTTTTTGCCATTTTTTTCCATGATTTTTCCCTAGCAGCCATAAGTTGTTTTGTGCTTCTGGAGAGACAGAAGGCATGATTTAATTTTACTAACTTTTGTCAGAGTGGGGCAAGTTTGTTTAGGATGTTGAGGAATGTTGAGTTAAAGAACTTCATTGAGCGGAAGGACTTTTAGTATATTCCAACTGATGTTTCTCAAGATTTCATTAAAGGTTGTTGGGTTAAAATTGGTTAGAGTTCTTGTTTGTTTATATTGGTGTTGACTTGATATTGCAGTGGTCTTACATAGAATTCAGGCAGGTTGATGGTCACTGATGCTACAAGGTAGAGTGCCTACTGAAGAGATTTTTTTGGGGTCAGAGACTAGAATCTAATCAATGATGGAACCATTGTCTTTATTTTTGTTAGGTGTGGTTGTATTTTTAATTAGCTGTTTAAAATTAAAGACATTGATATTAGATGAAGGAGAGTGGTTAGAGTGATCTAGCCAGTTAATGTTTATGTCAGCAAAGATGATTGTTTCCTTTCTTAAGTTGCTTGATGTCCAGGCAAGAATTTCTTTTAACAGAAGCAAAAAAATAATCTTTGTTTTCCCGCCTCTCCTCGACTAGTTTAGACCAGTTTACAGGCATTGCTGTATTCTGGGCTGTGGTGTAGTTCCTGTGTTGTCCATTACCTTACTTGGATAGAAGGAAGTTTCTTTGCTCACCAGTGGGAGTGGGAAGCCTTGAGCAGCCTATCTGTCCCTGTAGGAAGTGACCGCAGCACAAGAGCTGTAGTAATTGGTTGTTTTGGACCATTTCTAGCTCTTTTGTAGTTCCCTGTTTAAAATCCACCTCTGGGTGTTTTTTTCTGGCTATACTACTCAGACAAGCTCCCTGTGGTCCTGCAGAGTGGTCCTAGCTACAGAGAACTCAGAAAAGCAACTACTTTCTGGATTTAAGTATCTTTCCTGTTTTTTTGCTTGGAATAGCTTCTCTAGCTTACCCTTAACAAGCTTAAACTGTTTTTTTAGCTGTTTGCTGCATTATTTTAAAATCTGCACTTAAAGTTACTTTTAGTCGAATTTGATTGAAAGTTTGTTTGTTTGTTTAATTTAACTGTTGAGGCTGCCCACTAAAGTGTGCTAGCCTGTGTAACTGATTTATCACTGTTTCTGCATTTTCTGTGTGTTTCTATCAAAAAAACAAAAAAATAATCCTTGTTTTCCCGCCTCTCCTCGACTAGTTTAGACCAGTTTACAGGCATTGCTGTATTCTGGGCTGTGGTGTAGTTCCTGTGTTGTCCATTACCTTACTTGGATAGAAGGAAGTTTCTTTGCTCACCAGTGGGAGTGGGGAGCCTTGAGCAGCCTATCTGTCCCTGTAGGAAGTGACCTCAGCACAAGAGCTGTAGTAATTGGTTGTTTTGGACCATTTCTAGCTCTTTTGTAGTTCCCTGTTTAAAATCCGCGTTTGCATGGCTTTGCGCGATTGTGCGCATAGCTCAGCGCCAGTTAAACAAGGTTAAACTTCTTCTGGCTCCGCCAAGTCTGCTCTTCAAATTTTCCCTTAAGGAAGTTCTACTCTTAGTATAATCAGACTACTTGCTATATTATAAGCCTAGCACTTGTTCTCAAAACTTCTCTACTAAGTAAGCACTCTCGTTCTAAGTAAGCACTACATCCACCTACCACCCCTGTGAATATCCACTTCCCTTAAAGGCACAACACTCACTTATACTGTTCTAGCATGTCGAGTGGTAGATTGCTGGCGTCTTCTCCAGTTCAACTGGTTAATCTGGGTATCTTGAGACAATGCTACAATTGTCTCATGTACACAGACAACCCTCTCCTCCTCCCAACAAACACAAATACATGTGAGAGATGCAACTATATAGCCAAACTGGAGGCTGAACTCTCTCAACTCAGGGCTGGCATGACCAGACAGGAGGAGATGGTAACCACACACACAACAAACCCAGTCCCACATAGACCTACCACAACTGCAAACCAAACACATAAAAACACAAAGACATACTCGGAGGCTCTAATAAAAAACTTACCAAAACAACAGAGGCTCCCAAAGCAGACATCCAAAAATCCACCACCTCAAAACAAAACACATGCAACACATACTTCAATAAATCAGTGTGTCAACCAATCACAGCCCTTAAGGCCAAACACCATGCCTGATACACTAGTAATAGGTGACTCTATAGTCAGACACACTGATATCCCGCTTACCAGGCTGAACAATGAGAGGGTGACTGTGAGCTGCCTATCGGGAGCTAGGATCCGCCACATAACACACGCACTCAGGTCACTCCAAAGCAAGTACAAATATGACTCTGTCATTGTCCATGCTGGCGTAAATGACCTGAGACGTACTTCCCTGGACTACATGAAAAGACACATAGAGGAGCTCTCTGATTATGTATCCCAGGCTGGTATGACCCTGAGCAGCATCTTGCCCTCACCAAGAATGATGCCACAATACAAAGACAAGATGATCAGCTTTAATAATTGGCTCAAGTACTGGTGTCATTCTAAGGGGATCCAATGTCTGTCTGCCTGGGATGACATGTTGGACAAGCCACGCTATTTTGCAAGGGATGGCTTGCACCTGTCACCACTGGGCTTCCGGATATTGGCCAAGGCTCTTGCCACCCCCATAGTGCCTTTTTTAGGCAAGGTTCAAAAGACAAACCCACCTCCTTAGAAAACAAAAATGAAAAAAAACTAAGGGTAATGCTGCTCAACGCCAGAAGTCTAAATCTCAAGATGCAGGCACTCGATGCACTCCTCAGTATGGAGAACATCAACGTCTGTGCAGTAACTGAAACCTGGTTCAAGGCTCCAGAGAGCACCCCAGCGCTACCAGGCTATACCTCGTATCATGCTTTTTGGCCCCAAAACCCGGGCCGAACCACAAAGGAGGGGAGTGTCCATATTCATCAAGGACACCCACACCTCCAGGTTAGTAGCAACACATGAAGCATCAGAGACCATACAGGTGCAACTAACCATAGGCAAAACTGCTATACAACTGGTAGCATGTTACAGACCACCCTCCCAATCTCAGGAACCCCACTCAGCCTTCCTGAAGACATTGGAGGATATGAATATATCACAAAATACCATCATACTGGGAGACTTCAACTACCCAAACATAGATTGGGTACATTATTCTAGCCCTAACACCCTAGCCCAAAGGTTCCTGGAATTCATAAATTCAAATGCACTGGAACAACTAGTCACCTGTCCCACTAGGGGAGATAATATACTAGACCTGATCATCACAAACATGGGGACAAAATGCTCCACACTGGAGGTATACCCATCACTAGTGAGATCTGACCACAAACTATTCACCCTGGATATACATATCCCACCTCCACCCCCAGCACAAAAGACCACAGTGAAAAACTTCTCAAAAGCAGACTCCACTCTTCTTAAGACTGAGATGGTATCCTTTAAGCCCACTGGGCCAGTGGATACCACATCCCACAATGCCGAATCCTTCACAAATGCTTTCTATGGACATCTCCAAGAATGCATGGATCATGCAATCCCAAATAAATCCAAGTCCCTCTCCACCAAAGGCAAGTGTCCTGTCTGGTGGACCTCAGCCATTAACAAATTGTATAACAAAAGAAGGAAGCTACTGGATGACAGAGCAAAATCCCATAAAGGGAAGACATCTCTGATCAACATTAGCAGAAAACTACGTTCTCTCATAAAAACATCCAAGGCCAACTTTGAGAGAAAAATCACTAAGGACACTAAAGATAACCACAAAGCCTTCTTCAGCTATGTTAGAAACCTGGGCAGAAATCCTCAGATATGCTCAGAGTTAGTTCACAACAACAAAAAAATACACTGAACCCACAGATATTGCCAACATTCTGGCTGACAGGTTCAGTGCAAATTTCTCCCCTTCCTCACCCCCAAAAGAAGAAATACTTATCCCAGCTGAATGTAATCTCCCTGTCATCTCAGATGTCCAAGTGAGAACCGCCCTCAACAAAGCTAAAAACACAGCATCAATGGGACCTGACGGTACCCCGGGTTGCGTGCTACGTGAACGCCAAGAGGAGCTAAACCCGCACATAAAAATGCTATTTAACCTTAGCCTTACTACAGGATATGTACCTGAACACTGGCGTACAGCAACAGTGGTCCCACTCCACAAAGGGGGTACCTCTACAGACCCTGGGAACTACCGCCCCATAAGCTTAACCAGCCTGGTCTGCAAAGCTATGGAAAGAATCATTATGGAACTCATAAACAGAGACATAGGGGACCTACAGACACTTGACCCCACCCAGTTCGGCTTTGTAAAGGGCAGATCCTGCCTTTTGAACCTGGTTGACTTTTTCAAAACAGTCACTAGAGCCATTGATGAGGGCAAAGCAGTCCATACAGCCTACCTGGACTTGGCTAAGGCCTTCGACACAATACCCCACTCAGGCATCATAGATAAGCTCACCAGCTTAAATGTAAACCCTTATGTCACTAGATGGGTTGCAAACTGGCTAAAGGACAGAACCCATAAAGTTAAAATCGCTGGAGCAATGTCAGACTCAAAGCCAGTCACAAGTGGTGTCCCACAGGGATCTGTCCTGGGACCCCTCTTGTTCGGCATTTATTTCTCAGATGTTAAAGCAAACATTGAAGGGTTGTGGCTGACAAAGTTTGCAGATGACTACAAACTAGGCGCCATAGTCGATACACCAACGGACACATACATCCTACAAAAAGGCCTCACAGAAACGGACAACTGGTGCCGGAGTCACAGCCTTAAACTAAATGCCAAAAAATGTATAGTCATCCCCTTTGGGAAAAACAAAGTACCCACAAATTATCACATAGACAGCAACCCACTGAGTATGGAAAAAGTAATCAGAGACCTAGGGACCCAAGTCGACAGCGACCTCTCATTTGACACCCACGTTGCCAAAGTGGTTAGAAAAACATTCAACCTTGCACACCTCATCATGAAGGGATTCACATCCAGATCCAAGGATGTCATTGTACCCCTATACTCCTCCCTCATCAGACCCATGATTGAGTACAATGTCCCATTTGGTATGTACCTCACCCGGCATTTGCAACAGCTGGAGAGACCACAAAAGTACCTCACCAAGAGGATCAAGGGTCTCCAACATATGTCTTATTCTGCCAGACTAATGAAACTCCAGCTCTATTCAGTAGCATACTGCCTGCTCAGAGGTGATCTCTGCCTGACGTACAAGGCCATGCCCAATCAGGATCTGATGGACATGCTCCACCTCAAAAAATCCAAATCCATCAGGACCACGAGAGCTAAAGACTTAAACCTTGGCACAAGTATGAATAGGACATGCTGGAGGGATAGATTTATAACCCAGAGGCTTCCCATGCTTTGGAACAGAATCCCAGTTCAAGTTGGGCAGAGTCCCTCACTGACTCTCTTCAAGAGAAATCTTGATGAGTGGATGGAAGATCGTAAGTTTACCCCAGGGGTCACATCTGTGTCACTGCTAGACAGGGGCACAGTAAACTAATTCTATTATATAAGGGGGCCTTCATTGTGTCACTACTAAACAGAGGCACAGTATTCTAAATCTATTCTGTGCATTTTTGTGCATTTTTGTACCATTTCATGGGGTGGCGAAAGCCACATCACTATGGCTAGGCTTACAAATGCCCCAGGGCAGATAGCCTAGTACTAAACTATGAAACTATGAAACTATGTTGTCTGGGGGGATCTATAGGGCTATAATACAAAGATTCTTAGAAGTATTCATTTTTTTGAATGATATTATGATTTTGGTAACAGAAAATTGTGGAGTGGGGTTAGAATAGGGGACTACAGTGAAGGTATTTTAAGAGAGTATTGCAACACCTCCTCCTTTTTTACAGGGTATATCAGCTCTTAAACAAGCATAGTCTAGGGGGAGGAATTTGGAGTCTTTCATGTAGGATTTTAACCAGGTTTCAGTTGCAGCTGTTATATCAGGTTTGTTGTGAGATATCCAGGCATGGAATTCTGGGATTTCATTTCTAACTAATTTAGCTGATTTACTAGTAAAAGCAGAAGATAAGTCATTGTTCTTCACTCATTATTCTTATGTGCATGGGACACAAACAAGAATCAACAGGAATTATGCCTCTACAGATTTACTTAATAAAGTGAATTATTTTAAAACTGTTTCTTGTCCTTTTTTAATCATAATGCACTAAGTATTACTATAGTAATAGATATAAGGAAATTTCAGAATTTTTATAGAATCCCAGTATAAATGATGAAATTAAAAGAGTTTAAGAGTTACCTTAAGGAACAAATCAATGACTTTTTTATCTTTGAAAGATAATGGTCAGGTTAGTAAAGTCATGCTATGGGACTCCTTAAAAATACATATTAAAGACAGAATGGGAAGATGGGCTAGTAATAAAATGAAATAATGGGATAAAGAGTTGTTAGAAATACAAGATGAAATACACAAAGCAAGGTTCTAACAACAAATGAAGAAATTAAATAATAATGAAATCATTAAAGAATTAATGACAAAATATCAGACAGTTTTAACCCATAAAGTGAAGAAAGCTTTAGAAAAAATAAAATTGCATAATTATGTGATAACCTCAAAACATCTACATAGACTGACCAATAGAAGCAAGATGTTAAGCAAAAAGACACAAATCAATAATATCCAAAATCCTTGCACTACTAAGCTTACTTCAGATACAGAGGAAATGCTTAATACTTTTAACAAGTTCCATGAGGATCTTAATAAAGATAAAAATAATAATAATGATGATTACAAAACCGACAATTATTTAATGAAAAGTGTTACTAGTAGACTTAATGACCAATTAATATCTCAGAAGAATAAGTCCTTTACCCTGATAGAAGTTAAAGAAGCTTTAAAAAAGGTAAACATGGTAAAGCTCCAGAGTTAGATGGTTCAAGTATGAAATTATAAAGTCTGTTTCCATTAAATATTTTAGAATTACTAAGTGACAAGTTCAGGATAATTCAGGGTGACAAAATAATTCCTCCCTCATGGAAATTTTCTGTAATTTCACCTATCCATAACAAAGAAAGGATAATAAGTTAGTTTCATCATATTGATCTATTTCATTATTAAATGTAGACTATAAAATATTTACTTCCATTTTCCTCACAAAATTAAGAATATAGTAGATAAATTAATTATTAAAGATCAAATAGGATTTATAATCAATAGAGTAACATACAATAATATAAAAAGGGTAGTAACTATCTCAGATTTAACCAAAAGGAAGAACAAGAAATTGGCCCTCGTTAACTTAGATATCGAGAGAGCTTTTTATTCTGTAGATTAGAACTACTTGTTTAAAACTTTAGAAGCATTTGCTTTTCCAGAGCAGTTTACTGGAATATTAAAAAACTGTATAGAGAATCCAAAGCATATGTTAAAATTGGATCTTACATTTCTCAAGTATTTACTTTAAACAAAGGCACAAAACAAGAGTGTCTCTTGTTCCCTTTACTGTTTGCATTAGTTATTGAACCCTTAGCTAATAGAATAAGAAGCAATGGGAAAATTGATAGATTCTCAACTAATACAGATTGTCAGTTTAAACTACAGCTTTTTTGCAGATGATATTTTATTAACTGTAAGAGATTTAAATTATTTGATCAAAGAAATAGAAGATGAAATTGAAAAGTTTCAAGAAGTATCACTTCTGAAATTTAATAGCAATAAAACTGAATCTTCAGTGTTAAATCAATTACTAGACAGTAAGTTTAAGGATAAATATAAATATAATTGGGAAGGAAAAGACTAAAATATTTAGGAATACAAATCTATCCAGATGTGAATAAGATTATTAATAATAATTTTGAAAAAGTAACTGAAGAAGTCTTACTTCTTATTAAAAAAATTGAATTATTTTCTTTTTATTTTTGAGGATAGGTTAGTGCTTATTAAAATGCTTATATTACCCATGATTTTGCATTCAATAGCTTTAATATCTGACAAAAAAAAAACTTTTAAAGAAAATGGAAAAAATGCTAACTTCATTCTTATGGTATCCTAAAAGCTGAGAATTGCTTATAGAAAGCATATAACATTATGGGGGTATGGTGGTATTCGCTTCACAGACATAGAATCTTATTTTATTGCTGCAAGTTTTAACTCTATTATAATTTGGATAGACTCAAGTTACACTAGTCAATGGAAAACCATCCAGGACCAGATTATACTAAATTCTTATAGGTATATTAAAGATGATAAATTAGAAAATATGTAATAATCCTGTCATCTGGTTAACAAAATTTACTTTAGAATGAAATTCAGTCTTTAGACTCTGCATTATGAAAACAATTCTTAAAATGGTTAAGGAATATGTTTTTAAAACTCTTGTTAATATAAAAATGGAAATTTTCGTGTTTGCCTATTGCACATACCACTAGATTTAAGGAAACTTGGAATAATGTTAAAATGAATTTACTAAAAAGGAATGGATTAGTTTTATAGTCTGGTTGCTTTGAAAAAGGAAAAGTAAAGTCCCCACAATATTTAATGAAAGAATATAAGTTGGATGAAACTGTTAACCAGTTAATATTATCCATCAGAAAGAAATTAAATGAATTTGTGGATAATATGAGTGAAGAGGAACAGAACATTATTCCCCATTATATAAATATAAGAATGCTGTTATTGAAGGTAGATTGACATACAAAGGAAGCTTACCAAGCTATATTAGTTACTTATAAATAATAATAATAATAATTTTGATGCAAAATTCTGGAACTTTTTAGATAGTGGTGGATTGAGTGATTCAATAGATGGTAAGAATATAGCTTTGATACTTAAATCAGTTAGTCAAACATCTTCAAGTTTATACTGCAAAGTTTCTATGTGGAAATATATACATAGAATGTTTGTTACTCTCTATAAAATCTCTAAGTTTAGTAAAATGACTTCATTTTGTTGGAGATGTAGTAAAGATGTAAAAACTGATTGGACACACATTTATGAATTGTGAAAAATTAAATACATACTGGTAAGAGATACGTATATTTTTTAAGGGGTTATGGTCTGATAATTGGTCATTAACTAGATCAGTAATACTAATGAATGTTCCACTTCCTGTATTTGTATAAGCCAAAGAGCAAAAACTATTTGGGCTATCTTCACAGTTGCCAGAAAAGATATTGCAAAAAATAGTTAATCGAATTTAGTTCCTACATTCAAAGAATTTTTACATTTAACAACAATACTATGTTAAACTGAAAAAGATGTGATCAGAATAAGATATATAAAGCATACTAAGACCTTTAGTTGTTGGGATAACATTGGGATGTTGCTATTGAAATACCAAAATTCTTAATGTGTTAATTGTATAAGATTACCTTGATGATTCAATGCATTCCTATCATTGTATAAAAATATGTGAAGTTGAATGTCTTTCTTTTTTTGTGTGTATTGTAAATATGTTAAATTAATAAAAATTTTCTTAAAAAGAAGTTCAAATGTACAGATATGATAAAGTAACAGCCACAGAAATTGAAACAAAATTAATAAAAGCTCCTAGCTGGAAAATCCCAGGTCAATATGCAGTACCAAACTTCTATCTAAAAATATTAACATCTTTACATAAAGAATTAGCCTTGAGTAGGAACTAACATGTGCATCCTGAACAGACACCAACCTGTTTAACAACAGGAAAAATGGTACTCCTCCTTAAAAGTGAACACACAATTATCCTAAAAACTATAGAGTAATAATTTGCTTTCCAACAATGTATAAACTATATACTGGAATTGATGCTGACAGAGTTTACAGTTATTTAAAAGAAAAAAACTCAATTGTGGCAATAGAGCAAAAGGGTAAAAAAAGAAAGTCATATGGAACAAAAGACAATTTCTTGTTAAAGTCATAATGGGGTATTGTAAAAAAGGGAGGAAGAATCAGAGTATGGCATTGATAAATTACAAAAAGCATTTGTCAGCATACCACATTCATGGATAAAGTAGTGTTTACATATGTATAAGATACACCATACATCAATCAATTACAATACAGTGACCATGAAATAGTGGCGAACCACTTTGCAGCTAAACCATGATTAAAGACAAATTATTATCCCAGGGAGAAAAATTCAAAGGGAGATTATTCCAGGCTGACTTTGTCGCCACTTCTCTTTTGTCTTGCCCTTAACCCATTAACTGGTGTACTTGATAGATTAGGTCATGGTTACAATTTGGGTCTCAAAAAAAAAAAGTATAAAGAATTCTCATCTTCTTTTTGTGAAAGACTTAAAACTGTATAGTTCATCAGACAAGGAGCTGAAAGCACAACTGCAAGTGGTAAAACTTTTTCAGATGATATAAGAATGATATTTCATCTTGATAAATATGCAAAACCAACATTTAAAGTAGGAAAACCACAGCAACAAGAAAATATCAGTCTGGGAAAGGAATGCAATATAAAGGAGCTTGAGCAGGAGAAAGTATATAAATATTTGGGAATTGAGAAAGAATTGACAATAAAACATGAACAAATGTGAACAAATCTCAGTAAGGAATACTTTAGAAGACTAAGCTTAATACTGAAAACAACCCTGATATCTAGGAACAAAGTTAAAGTTATAAACCAATTTGCTCTTCCTGTTCTAACTTACAGTTTTGGGGTGATAGATTGGCCCCAAAAGGCACTGGATCAGTTGGACAGGAAAACAAGCAAAATGCTTCATGCTTATCAAATGATAATGAAAATCGGTGTATACCAAGATAGTATATTCCTCATTCTGAAGGAGGCATGAGCCTCCTCGAAACTGATTACATGTATAGATCTGCATTGTAGGACTGCATACATATTTGCTGGTGTCACCAGATCCAAACATAGTGACGGTTTTAAAACATGAGGAGGAGAAGTCTAAGATGACTTTCCTGCTTAGTTTAACAGGAACATATCAGTGTCAAGCAGGATTGGAAATCACAGTAACATAGCTAGGTTGGGTTGAGAGGGGCAATAGCCCAGGGTGCAAAATGTTGGGGGGTAATACCATCTTTTAAAAGCCAGTATTGCATTTGCAGTCAAACATGAGTGCTGCAGCGCTCCATGTGTGGTCTAAACTGTACCAACTGCTTGCTACAGTTTAAAAGTAAAAAAAAAAAAAACTTTTTTTTAACTAAAACCTGAGCACTTTAGCACTCTATCAAGGCAGGGTATAAATTGTAGCAACTGTTTGCTACCTTTGTAACAAGCAGTTTGCTAAAGTTTATAAAGCTTTTTTTAACTAAAACATGAGTGCTGTAGCACTCAATGCAGTCAGGGTATAAACTGTAGTAACTGTTTGCTACAGTTTAAAATAAATGCTTTCTTTTTTCAACTAAAACATGATAACTGAAGTGATCTGTGCAGGCAGGTATAAACTATAGCAACTATTTGCTACAATTTAAAATAAGATTTTTTTTTTAATTAAACATGTCAAACGATTGTTGGGAGCAGGCCACGAAAATGAGAGCTGAATGGCTGGAGTTGGAGGAAGGGGTGTGTGTCATGCATCTGGTCAACTGGCTGGTGTGCTAGCAGAAGGAACATCTGTTCTTTTTTTCCACTTTAATGGAAGTCGGGGTGGGGCATTGAACTTACGATAGCTGATCACTTATGGCTTATTATAGTGAACTGCTTTTTTTTGTTCTTCACTTGAAGAGCTGAGGGGATGTTTCATTGGTTCATAGCAGCTACACTTCTGGGAAATCAAACCAGAATTAGACAAAAATCAGGTAGCAACTGAATATGCCAAAAAAATGCAAGAAAGAACATAAGGAGGAGGATCAGATGAAAAATCAAGAAATGTGGAAAGGGCATAAATATTGTTCAAGTACAGAAAAAAGAATGACCTCATGTTTATCACGATATGATGCAGGAATGGTTAAGGATAGGTGAATTTAAACTAAAAGATGAAAGGTTAATACTGGCAGCCCAGGACAGTAGACTGCATACACGCTGGTTTACAAAGTCCATTGAATATATGGGAGAAACAGACAAATGCAGTTTCTGTAAAACAGAACTGGAAACAGTTGCACATCTTGTTGCTGGGTGTGATACATTACTGGCAGAGGGCCTGTATACTGAAAGGCATAATAATGTGGCAAGACTGTTGTATTGGGGATTGTGTAAACATTATAATATTGAAGTAGCTGAAAAGCATTGGAAACATGACCCACAAATCATTATAGAGAATGATGAAGTTTATACCACATGGGCTCATCCATTACCAAAAGTTCAGAAAATAGATGCTCAAAAACCAGATATAGTAGTCCATGAAAAGAAGACAAAAGTAGCATCGGTCATTGAAATTGGTATACCCAGTAATTACAGTGTCTTACATACAGAGAGACACTTGTTGTTCCTTTGGCTTTTCCCAGTTAGGGGTCGCCACAGTGGAACTCCGGTCCACTAATGATTGGCAGTAGATTTTCATGGTGCCGAGGTGCCAGCTTGATGCCCAACCTTCAATGAAGGCATGCCCATTCGCGCATGTATTTCAAATGCCACTCGACCGTGGGGAGGACATGCAGACTCCACACAGAAGGCGCTCCAGCCGAGAATCGAACAGGAGAGCCTCTTGCTGTGAGATGACAGTACAGAGAGACACTAAGTCATAAAATACCAGTATTTGGTATCTGGTTATCCTTCTCCCACACAGTTCCAATAGTACTAGGAGCAATAGGTCTAGTAAAAAAAATACAGTCGTATTTAGATAAGGTACCCATACATGTAACTCCATGAGAATTATAGAAAAAGTCTTTTCTGGGCACATTGCTGGTGCTGCAAAGAGCACTTCTGGCTATTATCAAAGACTGAAACAATACTAATTTCATTAACTTTAATCATAGCTTGACTTGGGAATGGGGTCCATTCCTGTCATGGTACTAGAAACCCAAAAGACTTGGAGAAATTAAACCAAAGGATAACCATTTATTCTATTCTCGTAACTGTTTATGTGCAAAACCATTGGAAAAACTAACTAACTGTGAAACAATGTGCTGACTTTCTACTTGCCTCTCAACTATTTAAACATAACAAGAATGACAACCCCACTAGCTTTCAGACTATTTAAAGATGCACCAACATAGAGCTTTAGAAATCTTAACCACTTATGTCCTCTCCTCCAAACAACCCAAATTAGGCTTCACTGCATATGGCATGCTTTCTCAGTCCTTGGTTCCAAACTGTGGGAATCTCTCCTTTCTTTTAAGGTCATTCCTCTTACCACATTTTCCAATCAGAAATAAAAGCACATTTCAAGACTCTAGGAAAATGCATCTGCTATGTCTCTGGTCATATAACTTAACCATTTTATTCCATTCTTTTGTCTACATACCTTTTGCTGGCTCTGTTTTTTTATTGTGATTCTTTCAACCTGCCTATTCTGATTTCCACTCCGTATATAATGCATGCATATGTTGTGTTTTCAGTCGCTCTGTATATAATGTTATTTATTTATTGTCTTTGTACCCTCAAGCCAACTATGATATTCACTTTGTATATAATATATGTACATATTGCATTTTGTCATTCACTCTGTATATATCATACATTTATTGTGTTTTCTCCTTCTGGGACTGAAATAGGTCCAGTGGGATCAGTGCTCTACCCCAGTTAACAAATTCAAACTAAATAAAATAAAATAATAGGTATGTTATATTTTCTTTTAAGTACTCTTGTACATATGTGTCTTGAATATCCTTTGCAAATCTCCCATAGACTGCTTTCTAGGCTTGTGTTTATCTGAAATTTATGTAATAACACGTTTTTCCACTTAGCCTTATAGCTGTTATCCTGTACAATGTAAAGAAGCTTTAGTTGTGTGGCTTTATGGTAGTTTTCTTGGTTGGGTAACCATATTCTTCCTTACTCTATGGGGAGTTCCAGCTTTGCTTTTGTTATCCTTTCTCTTTCATTTCCCCAGATAAATTCCTTATCTCCCAATTAATTTTATTTTGGGTTTCCTTAAGAATCGAAAAATAACATGCTTGACTAACATATAGAATTAATTGGACCAAAAACATATTTATACCTAATATTTTCTATCTAGATCCAAGTGTATTCATTTCAAATTCTTGTATTTGTATTTTCTGTGCTGTTTCCAGCCAAATGTCAATCGCTGCTAAGTTTACAGTCTCAGTGAGCCATACACCCAAATATTTCATGTTCTGGAACTCCCAAAGTAAAGGAGTGTTTTGTAGGAATTCACTTATTAGCACATAATTCCAAACTATCATCTTATGTTTCAGCTAATTGATTTTATACCCAGAGACATTCCCAAACCTCTTTATTCTTCTAAACAGATCTTTTATATAATTTCTGGTTGTGTTATGTACAGGTTAACACTGTCTGCAAGTAGTACAATTTTTTCCTCCATATCCTCCATCTGTATCCTGTTGTTGTGGATTTTCTTATCTCATTTGCCAGAGATTCTAAATACAGAGCAAACAGGTGAGGGACAGCAGACATCCCTGTCTTATTCTTATTATAGACAATGCATTTTGGAGCATATGATTATGTTTAAATATTGCCTTTGTACCTACATAAAGGTTAAGAATTAATATGTAGTGTTCTCTCAGGGAAGCCATATGCCTGTAGCACATCTTGTAACCCCTCCCCCCAAGTTTACCCTTTCAGATGCTTTTTCTGGGGTCTATATTAGAACATTGAAGTTTCAAAACTTCGAATGTTCTAATATCGACCCCTATTCAGCAAAAGCTGAAAACATCGAACATACAGAACAGCAAATTTTTCCTAGGGAAAAAATTTGCTGTTCCAAAGCACATACAACACAAGCACACCAAACAAACAGCAATCCACACACATACACCTAAAATCTTACACCTAACCCTACACTAAACTATACATACACCACTAACTATCCACTTACCTTAACCCAAACCCTAACCCCCGTCACTATCGCACACTCACCTGACCCGTGCCCTAACCCTAACTCACCTACCCCGCCCTAACCCTCATGTCCACAGAATCGCACACTTACCTGACATGCAACCTAACCCTAACTCACCAAACCCGCCCTAACCCTCACGTCCACACAATCGCACACATACCTAACCCGCACCCTAACCCTGACTAACCTAACCTGCACTCAATTGCACACTTACCTGAACCCAACCCATAACTTTCCACCACAGCGCTGAAAATACTGAAGCAACAGAAATGGACAACCAAATTCTTTCCCTAGGAAAAAATTTGGTTTTCTGTTGCTTTGATATTTTCAGCTTTCGCTGAATAGGGGGTCAATATTAGAACATTCGAAGTTTTGAAACTTCAATGTTCTAATATAGACCCTTTTTCTGCATCATGGCCAACCATTAACAACTCCACTCCACAGTTCTATGCATCCTTCTGTAGCATCAGGGTTTTAAAAATATTGCCAGGATCAGTCTTCCTCCCATAAATCCACATTGATCTAGATTTATAATTCTCAGTAGAATACTTGCTAGCCTTTTTGGCAAAATGCTAGTGAATATGTTATAATCATGATCTAAAATGAAAATAGGTCTATAAGACTTGGGATCTGATGGGTCTTTTCCTTCTTCAGGTATTGTCACCATAACTGCAACACTCCAAAGGAGGGGATAGGATCTCTTCTCAGGATACCATTAAATAATGTTAGCCATATTCTTATTACCTTATTCTCAATGCATTTCCAGATCTCCACCAGAATGACATCTCCTCCATGTGTTTTCCCAACTTTTTGACTATGTATATTTTCCTTCGTCTTGCTTGTTAATCCATTTGTATCTTCTTCCATAAGGTGTGGCAAGTCTACTGCATTTAAATACTACTGCTTTCTTTCCCGTTTTTCATTCCCTGTTTCTTCATCCTTTATGTATAAATTACTAAAACATGTAAACATTATTTCCAATATCTTACATGGGTCCAACTCTTAATTTTTTTGTTCCTGAACTTCTTATTTTCATTATCATTTTTTTCTACTTTTTGTTGTCTTTTTTGCTGCCCAAATTTTGATATAGTCCCCACTTGTTATTCTTTTTTGCAGTTCTTTAATCTTTTTAAGTGTTTCTAAATATTTAGCATAACTACCTTCCCAAATTTCCTGCTGCTTTGTCCCTACTTGAAATATTATTTTGCTTTATAGTTATCCCATTCAATGCCTGTTTCAACTTGTGTATTCCCAAATGCCTGATATTATCCAAAAAACAATTCAATATTTATGTATTTATTTTACTATTGTTTATTTTTATTAATTGGCATTTGATTAATGGGAAAGTCCAACTGGGTAGGTGACCATTTTCAGTGGAGGCCCAGGGAGAAAAAACTCCAAAGTATTACAAAAACATTTTTAAAAACCATACTTTTACTATCTTCAAAATAATAGAAAAACATGTACAGTTTAAATAATTATATCAAAATATACATAATGTAAAACACTGCTAAGAATACATACAACTTATATGACAATTATTTAATATTTAGAGACATAAACTACCCAAACATAGACTGTAAGAACTACTCTTGCCAAAACACAAATACCCAGAGATTCTTCGATTTTGTAAATGCAGATGCTTTGGAACAGCTAGTCAATACCCCCACAAGCGGTGATAATATCTTGGACTTGGTATTAACCAACATGAGTAGCTACTGCAGCTTACCTGCAGTATCATCTTCCCTTGTACAATCCGACCATAAAGTGGTCATGTTTGAAGTCACCATCTCCCATGACCCCTCCCTTTAGCTAAGGTCAATCAAAATAACTTCTCCAAAGCTGATTACAGCCTCCTGAGGGATGGTATAAACAGCTTCACAGCCCCCTCCCCCTCTCTAGGAACTGGCACCAGTATCCAAACCTATGCCAAATTACTATACGGACATTTATATAGATGCATGGAATCAGGAATACCTGACAGGACTAAATCATCCTTCGCAAGGAAGATTAAACCTGTCTGGTGGACATTTGCAATAAATAAACTTTATAACAGAAGAAAAAATTGCTGACCAGGACCAAGAAGGAGCATGTGCCCAATTGAAAGCAATCTCTCCCTATCCTAAACAAGCAAATAAGAGCACTAGTGAAATCCTCCAAAGCAAACTTCAAGTCCAAATTGGCCACATCTACTAGAGACAATCATAATGCCTTCTTCACATATGTTTGTAATCTCAAAGGTAGCACCCAGATCTGTTCAAAACTGATGGTCAAGGACACCACATATAGAAATGCCGTATATATAGCAAATTTGCTGGCTGACAGATTCAATGAAAATTTCACCCCTCTGCCCCCCCATCAGTAAATCAGGACAGTCCCACTACCTGCCCCCTTCACCTTATATCTAAGGACTGCTCTCTCAAAGGCAAACAATACAGCCTCTATCAGACCTGATAACATCCCTGGCTGCATCCTACATATACTCAGTAAGGAACTTGCGGCATCATTAGGCATCCTATTCAACCAAAGCCTGAGTACCAGTTTTGTCCCAGCTGAGTGGAGGACAGCCACTGTCATCCCTTTACACAAAGGTGGAGCGTCCACTGATCTGGGAAATTATAGACCCATAAGCCTAACTAGCCTGATCTGCAAGGCCATGGAACGGATTATCATAGGCCTCATAAACAAGGACATTGGCAACCTCCAAACACTTGATCCCACACAGTCTGGCTTCATCAAGGGGAGGTCATGTCTGTTAAATTTGGTCGACATTTTTGAGACAGTCGGCAAATCCATGGATGAGGGGAAGACAGCTCACACTGCCTACTTTGACCTGGCCAAAGCCTTCGACACTATTGCCCACTCGGGCATAATAGATAAACTCTCTCAACTAGGCATCAATCTGTATGTTACCAGATGGGTAGCCAACTGGTTCACTGATAGAACCCACCTAGTCAAAATAGGGGGAGCCACCTCAAGCAGTAGACCCGTATTGAGTGGCGTACCTCAAGGTTCGGTCTTGGGGCCTCTGTTATTTGGGATATACTTTTCTGGGATACAGGCCAAAACCAGTGGGCTATGGCTGACCAAGTTTGCAGATGACTGCAAGTTGGGAGCTGTCATCAATTCCCCTAGTGACGTAAACATCCTCCAAGAGGGTCTCACCCAAACAGATGACTGGTGCCAGAAACATGGCCTCATACTGAATACAAAAAAATGCATCATCATCCCCTTTGGGGAGAGATATGTCCCCACAAATGATCACATTAATAACAACATTCTAAGCATGCAGTCAGCCGTGAGGGATTTGGGCACCCAAATTGATAGCAGCCTGACTTTTGACCACCATGTTGCTCCCATTGTACAGAATGCTTTCTACATGGCCCAGCTCATAAGTAAGGGTATCTCATCCAAGGACAAGGAGGTCATAACATCCCTGTATTCTTCCCTTATAAGGCCCATTATTGAGTACAATGCCCCATTCGGCATGTACCTCACAAAGCACATGCAGTAGCTGGAGAGACCACAGAGATTCTTCAACAGGAGAATCCAGGGCCTCAAAAATCTACCATACACAGATAGGCTAAAAGCCCTATGTCTCTATTCTGTTTCATACAAACTCCTTAGAGGTGACCTTTGATGGGACTGCTGCATATCCGCAGTCCACTCGAGTAACCCACACATGCGGCCTCAACCTGGATGTGACATCAATAGGACTTGCTGGTGGGACAGATTTGTGTCTCAGAGACTCCCCCATCTACGGAATAAACTCCCTCTCCATGTCAAGCAGAGTACCTCTTTACCCCTTTTTAAGCGCAATCTGGATAACTGGATGAGAAATAGAAAATACATCCCTGGGATTCCACCCATGTCCCTGCTGGACAGGTGCACCAGGTGCTGATTTGTCTATGCATGGGCTAAACTCTTGGCTAGGCTTATAAGGGCCTCAGGGCCAATAGCCTAGTAACTTGCTATGATCCTATGATTTTAGCCAATTTATAGAGAAATTTAAGGTAATTAGTATAATACAAACAGGAAATGTAATATGAAGTGAGAGGAAAAATTAGGGTTATGGCATATTTATAAAGAGAATCAAGAGAGAGAAATACAGTGAAGTAAGGAAATGAGTGAAGAAGGGTAGGGTTGTGTAAGAAGGTGTAAGGTATGTATATGTACTTGTTCATATTTAGAGATATAGTTTATTCACTCTCTTTGCATTGGTTTTATCAACAAATATCTGGGAAAATGCCAGTGCTTGACAGGATATTTAGATTTTTTGTTTTTCATTTCTATATGAATTGGCACATGATCTCATGATCCAACAAGATTATAGGCGAATTTGTGTTTGTTGTATTAAATATGCATATTCATTTGTAATATGGCACCAATCTATACTAGCCCATACCTTCCTGAATAAAAGGTAAAGTTCCTTGTACCTGTCTCTTTTTTCCATTACATCATGCTTTCCAATATCGTGAAGATATTTTCCAAAACAGGTTCCTGCACTTGATACAGATGTTTGCCTAGGACCTCCAGTTATAGCCATAGTATACATCACCAGATTCCAGTTTCCTCTTATTATTGTTATACCATTTTAAAACTCAGCAAGTATATTCATCATGTTTTTTTTATTTCAGGCTGTTTGGTTTTAGACAGGATGTATATTGATGCTATTGTAATTCTTTGCCCTAGCCATGATCCCTTAATGAAAGTGCATCTTGCCTGGTTATCTATTTTCCTTCTCTATTTTAATTTCTAAGCAATTTCTCATCAAAATTAGGGTCCCTCTTTTTCTTTCCATTCACATGCCTGTGCTATAACTTATCTTCCCACTTAATTTTATAAATGCGTTATGTTCCTTTGGGTGTAGATGTGTTTCTTGCAATAATGCTCTGTCTATTTCCCCATTTGACAAATATGAAAAAACATCCCTTTTTACAGCCTTCATTAAGTCCATTGACATTCCATGATAATAATCTGAGTTCCATCCCATGCCAATCATGTTATAATAATTTCCCTGAAGCATGTATATCAATTTGAAGCCCCCTATGTGATTTCTTCCTCCCCACTGTTTCTAGACACTATCAGTATTTCAGATTCACATGTATCGACTCTCTCTGAGCTTAATCTAGATAACTCCTCTCTACTGTGGTTTAAAAATGATCTGTCCCTCCGGCAACAAGCTGTTAAATTGCATAACTCCCCCTCCTCCTCCCAGTGGGACAAAGTGTTCCACAAGGATCCATTCTTGGTCCCTTACTATTTTCCATCTTTACCAAAAACCTTCCCTCGGCTACCCAACAAACTAATATAGTACAGTATGCTGATGACACCACCCTTATTTGCTCAGCCCCCCTCTCTACAATTACTCCAAGATAGAACTCAGGAAGCCTTCACTACTATAGAAAAATGACTAAATTTCTCCTAACTCATACTAAACCCATCTAAGACCCAACTCATGATCTTTCACCCATCCAAAACTTTCACCCCCACCTCACCATTCTCAATAACATCCTCCAACAATACCCTTATCACACCAGTAACTCAAGCCAAGCTACTAGTTGTAACTATTGACCAAAATCTAAAATTTGACAAATGTATAGCACTAACAATTGCCAAAGTTCATAAAAAAATAGGTTCACTCTATCACTGCAAGAGCTTCCTCACACAGGAATCCTGAATCACTATCTCTCGTACCCATCTACTCTCCACCTTACTATACACTTCCCCAGTTCTAACTAACCTAAACAAATCTGACCTTCTGAAACTATCTACCTGCTACAATAAAATCTCAAAACTCACAACCAATGCTAAGTTTTGTTCTCACCATTGCATCTCCCTAAGACAACTAGGATGGCTAGAACTCCCTAACCTACTAAAATACAATCAACTTCTCCTGACCCATCAACTGCTATACCAATCAAATAAAATACCTGCCTGGTCTGTTCTGCTCACCTTCCATAATACAGCTCATCAACTAAGATCTTCCAATGCTGCCCTACTGACTGTTACCAATTGCTTACATAGCTCAGGCCAATCTCTGTATTCCTATGCAGTTGCTAAGGCTTGGAACTCTCTACCCCCTGACATTAGATGTCTAAATAGTAAACTTACCTTCAAATCCCTACTAAAAGATCTCCTATTCAAAACTTGGATATGTTCCTGCATAGAACCAGACTAATTTCACATGTTCTTGACTTTCAACATCCCTAGATCACAGGTGTACAGTGTAGTTTCACTTAGTGCATAGCACTGTGAATCATGTGTTTAGGCCTCCTTTATAGTTATGATTTCTAGTTCATGACCCTGTTTGTCTATGAAAACTTCTTTTTGAATTTATGTTCAAGCAATTGTATATTTGTTGTATAATATCTTGTTTAATTGTTTCTCAATTTTCTAACCACTGTATCCTGCATCATTTGTAAAACTCTGAGTTTACTCTTTTTATATGTTCTATGCTCTTTGTACAAAATAGCTATGTTTATATAATTTGTTATTATTGTTTTATAATTTTTTACTATGTATCTGGAGCTTTTCTCCCCGGGCCTCTTCTGAAAATGGTCACTTTGTGTCCAGTTGGACTAACCCAGTAAACAAATAGAAAATAAAATAAATAAAAGTAAATAAATCTAAAAGTGATCTGGGTCTTTGACATTAAAAAAAAAAAAAAAAAAAACAATTTAAATGTTAAACTACAACTCTGACAAATTATGTACATAATTGTATGCAATATGCATAACTAAGTCAAGTTGTTGCTTAATGGTTATGTAAATGCTAACCAGCAATTTATGTTGTGATAGCAGTTAAGCCCACAATGAGTTATCGCATTCTCTAGTAACTAATATTAATTCTTTTTTGGAATTTCTTTTACTCTTTTCTAGTCTCAGCCTCTCATCCCTTTTCCACCATTCCCATGAAATCAAAAGAATCCCACTACATTCCATAATGTAGCATATGTTATCTGCAAGCTTTAAGTGGTTAAGCATTTTCTCTTTAACCAGAGTTTCCTGCTTGGCTGTCCAGTACTTAGCCAAACTTGCATCTCCCTCCCCACAGTCTACATCATCATCATATTGAGAGAATGTGCTTCATCCCCTGACTTAAAAAAAAATAAATACAAATTTGCACTGCTATTTCCCCACCTTAGTAGTCAATGTGTGGACTGGATTCTTTGATCTGCCCCTACCCATCAATTGATTTTTACTATCAACATGCAACAACAGGAGTGTCCACAGAGATCACAGGATCATAGGAAGTTACTAGGCTATTGGCCCTGAGGCCCTTATAAGCCTAGCCAAGAGTTTAGCCTGTGTTTAGACAAGTCAGCACCCAAAGCCCCTATCCAGCAGGGACACAGGTGGAATCCCAAGGGTGTGTTTTTCATCCAGTTATCCAGGTTGTGCTTATAAAGGGATTATGAGGTATACTGCTTGATGTGGAGAGGGAGTCTATTCCACAGATGGGGTAGTCTCTGGGACACAAATCTGTCCTGCCAACAAGTCCTTTTGATGTAACAGACCAGGTTGAGATTGTGCATGTGGGTTACTCGAGTGAACCTTGACTTGCGGATATGCAGTAGTCCCATCAAGGCGGGGTCTGAGATTGCTTTGTATGCCAAACAGAGGTCACCTCTGAGTAGACTGTAAGAAACTGAGTAGAGGGACAGGGCTTTTAGCCTATCTGTGTAGGGTGGATGTTTGAAACCCTGAATTCTCCCGGAGAGGAACCTCTGTGGTCTCTCCAGCTGCTGCATGTGCTTTGCAAGGTGCATGCCGAAGGAGGCATTGTACTCAATAATTGTCCATATAAGGGACATCAAAGGCAGAAGCAGGGATGTTATGACCTCCTTGTCCCTGGATGAGGTATCCTTACTTATGAGGTGGGCCATGTAGAAAGCTTTCCATGCAATGGAAGCAACTTGGTGGTCAAAAGTCAGGTTGCTATCAACCTGGATGCCCAAATCCCTCACAACTGATTGCGTGCTTAAGACGTTGTTATTAATGTGATAATATGTGAGGACATCACTCTCCCCAAAGGGGATGATGATGCATTTTTTGGCATTCAACTTGAGGCCATGTTTCTGGCACCAATTACTTGTTTGGGTGAGACCCTCTTGGAGGACGTCCACATCACTTGGGGTATTGATGACCGCACCCAGCTTGCAGTCATCTGCAAACTTAGTCAGCCATAGCCTACTGGTTTTAGCCTGCACCTCAGAGAAGTATATTCCAAATAATAGAGGCCCCAAGACCAATCCCTGGGGTATGCCGCTTGTCACGGGTCTACTGCTTGAGGTGGCTTCCCCTATTTTGATTAGGTGGTTCTATCAGTGAGCCAGTTTGCTACCCATCTGGGAACATACAGACTGATACCTAGTTGAGAGAGTTTATCTATTATGCCCAAGTGGGGAATAGTGTTGAAGGCTTTGGCCAGGTCAAGGTAGGTGATACGCACAGTCTTCCCTCATCCATGGCTTTGGTGATTGTCTCAAAAAAGTCAACAAAATTTAACAGACATGACCTCCCATTGACAAAGCCTAACTGTATGGGGTTGAGTGTTTGGAGGTTGTCAATGTCCCTGTTAATGAGATCCATGATAATCCATTCCATGGCCTTGCAGATCAGCCTAGTTAGGCTGATGGGTCTATAATTTCCCAGATCAGTGGACTGGCTGTCCTCCACTTGGCTGGGACAAAGCCGGTACTCAGGCTTTGGTTAAATAGGGTGCTTAATGGTGCTGCAAGTTCATGCCTGAGTTCATGTAGGATGCATCCTGAGATGTTATCGGGTCCCATGGAGGCTTTATTTTTTGCCTTTGAGAGGGCAGTGATGACCTGATCCCTAGACATAAGGGGAGGAAGGCAGGTACTGGGGATGTCCTGATTTACTGATGAGGGAGACAGAGAGATGAAGTTTTCACTGAATCTGTCAGGCAGTAGGTTGGCTATATCTACACCATTTGTGTATGTTGACCACCAGTTCTGAACAGATCTGCATTCGTCGTTTAAGATTGCAGACACATGTGAAGAAGGCCTTATGATTGTCACTAGTAGATGTGGCCAATTTGGACTCTAAGTTGGCTTTAGAGGATTTCACTGGTGCTCTTATTTGCTTGTTCAGGCTAAGGAGAGATTGCTTCCAGTTAAGGCACCTGCTCCTTCTTGGCCCTGGACAGCAATTCTTTCCTTTTATTATATAGTTCATCTATTGCAGATGTCCACCAGACAGGCTTACTCTTCCTTGCAGAGGATGATTTTGTCCTGTTGGGTATTCTTGATTCCATGCATCTATATAAATGCTCGTATAGTACTTTGGTGTAGACTTGAGAATTGGTGCTAGTTCCTACAAAGGGGAAGGGGGCTGTGAAGCTGTTTATACCATCCCTCAGGAAGTTGTAATCAGCTTTGGAGAAGTTTTTTGTTTAACCCTAGCTAGAGGGGCGTCAGAGGAGATGGTGACTTTGAAAGTGATTGCTTTGTGATCAGATCTTACCAGAGAGGATGATACTGTAGGGGTGCTGCAGTGGTTATTCATGTTTGTTAATACCAAGTCCAAGATATTATCACCTCTTGTGGGGGTATCAACCAGCTGTTCCAAGGCCTTTACATTTATAAAATCAAGTAATCTCTGGGCATTTGTGTTCTGGCATGAGTAGTTTTTCCAGTCTATGGTTGGGTAGTTAAATTCGCCCAGGATCAGGGTAAAGGGTTGAATCTTCATAGATTCGAAGAGGTCCAGATAGGTGGAGTGGGCATCTTGAGTCAAATTTGGGGCCCTGTAGCTAGCTATGATTTGAATAGGCTTCTTGTCAATGGTTAACTGCACCTGGAGTGTCTGCTGTGCGTCATACTGTTTGACCAGCCTGGAAGTGTGTGTGTCTTTAATATACATTGAAACTCCACCTCCTTTGGCTTTGCTGTCCACAGTTTGGGGTCTGAATGTATGATAGGATGAGTAACCAGGTAAGGCTGGGGTGTTCTCCACAACTTTGAACCAGGTTTCTGTGACTGCACAAATGTCAGCATCTTCCAGGGTTAAGAATGCTTGCAATGAGTGCAGTTTCATGTTTAGACTCCTAGAGTTTAGCAGCATGACCTTTAATTTGCATTTTATTTAAATTTTTATGTTGGTAGTATTGACCTCAGGACTTTTCCTAAAAAAGGCACTATGGGGGAGGCAAGGGCCTTTGCCAGAAGCCTGAAGCCCAAGTGAGACAGATGCAGGCCATCTCTAGCAAAGCATCATGATCTGTTGATCATGTCTTCCCAGGATGTCAGGTACTGGATCCCCCTGGAATGACACCAGAAACTAATCCAATTAAGTCAAACATTTTCTGTTTGTATTGATGTATCATTCTGGGTGATGGTAGAATGCTGCTTAAGGCTAAGGACATACCTGCCTGGAACACATATTTAGCGAGCTCAGTCATGTCTCTCTTCATATAGTCCAGGAAGGTATGTTTCAAGTCGTTCACACCAACCAACATGCACTATGACAGAGTCATAACAGTACCTGTTGTTGAGAGTCTTGAGTGCGTGTGTGATATGACAGATTCTGGAACCCGACAAACAACTAACCATGACTTTCTCCTTATCCAGCCTGGTGAGAGGCACATCTGTGTGTCTCACAGTGGAGCCTCCTATGACTAATATGTTGGGTTTATGGTTAGGCCTTAGTAGTTGCGAGACACAGGTGTGTGGACTATGCATGGTATGTGGTATGGACAGTTGTGGAGTTCACGTGTGCTTTTGCCTCTGAGGTCTCCTTTGTTTGGGTTTGTTTTTGCTGAGAACCTCTGCATATGTGGGAGTGTGTTGTGTAGTTGTGAGTGGTGTTTGAGGTGTAGTGATTGTGTTGACAGCCTTCTCAGTGCCAGATATACTGGCTTGTGAGGGACAGAGCATTGACTATAGGTTCTTAATGTAAATGCATCTCTCACAAATTGTGTTCCTAGGTGGTATTAGTAGATTTTTGTCTGTGTACATGAGGCAGTTGCTACACTGTCTCAGATACTTTACTAAAAGGATCAAGGCCTAAACAACATGTTCTCCATGGACCAACTCAATGCCTTGTCACTATGCAATGTATCCTACAGACTACTAAGACTAAGAGGAGACCTGTGTCTGGCATAAAATGGCATCCTCCTGTCCAGTGCTAATGGATTTATTGAACATTAGCAAGTCAAGTGGCATCAGAAATGCTCAGACTAAGGATCTAAACCTGCAACATCAACAGAACAGCTTGGAAGCACAGGTATATCTCACAGTGAATACCGCTGCTCTGGAACAGACTCCCCATCCACGTAAAACAAAGTTCATCCCTGTCCATATTAAACCGCAACTTGGATGATCTGGAGGGGAATCAGAATGGATAGAGGCAACTCCTAGATGCTTTATCCCATGCATGGGACCCCTCAAATTACCTATGATATGATCCCATTTATTCTCATTAGGGGTGATATATATAGTTATCGACCAAGAGACGGGTGAGCTCACCTTCTAAGCAAAAAGAATAGGTTAATTCAAGCACAAAAATGGAAATTAATCTTTGCATAAACATCCATACAAATCCGCCATCCAACAGAGCCTTTACCTCATCCACTTTTATTTCCTCCCCATCCCCTACCAATCTCTGTATTTAAAAAAATCCTCCCTATCTATTACCCTCCCACTCCTACACTCTCCTGCTCTCATACCCTAATCTCAAATCTAACTTCATGTTCTCTTCTGCTTCTGTATCCTAACTTTAATATAGCATGATATTCTCCAGCTACATATTTTATTTCCTAAGAAATCATGCTGTACATATTATGTTTCTACCATTCTTTAATGTGAAAACTATTGTGTGCAAGTCTAACCTGTAATATTCTAAATACCAACTGTCATTATATGTCTGTGAACAATTACCTAGATATAATAGTACCATGTAAATGATTGTAAATTGCATGCAAGTCTAGCCTGTAATATTCTACATACCAATTGTCATTATATGTCCATGAACAATTGCCTAGATATATTAGTGCCATGTATATGATTGTGAACATTTCTAAAGCTTTATAAATATTGGTAAAAGTTTGTAACTGTGGAGCTTTTCTCCCTGGGCCTCTGCTGAAAACAGGTCTGCTTAGACCCAGTTGGACTTTCCCGGTAAACAAATGGAAAATAAATAAAATAAAAATAAATTGGCTAGGCTTAAAATGGCCCACAAGGGCAGCTAGCCTAGTACTTAGTATAAACCTGTCAAAACGACACCTGTTGTTTCACCTGCCCTAATGGTCCTCTTACTTTCTTCCTTTAATTTAGTTTTAGGTTGATTCAGTCTTTATATATTTTCATAAACTTAGCTAACATGTTTAAACCCAAGTTATTCTTTCATTCACAATCCCCCTTCACTTCACATGCTACAGCGGCCATGTTCAAATAGCTCTATTGATAAATTCACCTCCCCTTTCCATTCACATGCTTTCTTCCCTTGCCTTATGTATTTGTGATCATCAAGAGAACAGAAAAAAATAATTAAATAAAATAATTAACAAGAGGAAATCAATTGTAATTCTTTCAACAAGTAGGAAAATAGTTTCACGATTACAGGGAAAAACTGTAATTCATTGAACACAATTTAATACATTCTACAGCCATGTTTTGGGAGTCACTAGTGCACATGACTCTGACTGATTGTCTTCTTCTACTAGTTCTGGTAATGGTAGTGCCATATTGGATTGCGCTATCTCACCTGTCTTTTTAGAAAACACTCTAATTTCCTTTGCCTTCTCATGCATCTTTCTCTGAAACACTGGAAAAGGCTTTATAGGCTGCCTGGCTCATGGTTCTTGTAACCACTCTTTATACAACTCCAAGTTCTTGCTTTCTTCTTTATGTGTCAGTTGACTTTTCCTCACTTCTTGCTTTTTTCCCCAGATCGTCTATAGCCTTACTCAGGGCAATGTATGTTTAGTGCCCATTAGGTAGAAAATCTTAGATATTGCCGGATAAATCATTTTGAACTTCAGCTTGTGCTCCATAAATTTCCTAAAACATGGGATGAAGGTATTTCTTTGTGCTCATGTTTGGAGTAAGTAGCCGCCGACAAAACTCTTGACTCATCTATCTTTAAGATTTCCCCATTTTTCCATAGGTTAAAGAGAATTTATTCTTTTAAGGTATATGATGTTAATTTGTTACTATTAGTCAGGGGTGCCAAGAAGAATTCACATTAGTAGGAGCAATTTGGTGTGCAAATTATGTCTTAATCTCCTGTTGTGGTATGCCTGTCCATTGGTGTATGTATTCCATAATAAACTTTTAGAAGTCTTTTCCTTCTACTTTTTCTAACACTCCTGTAAAACGAAGAGTGTCCCTTCTGAGTCTATCTGCTATCTCAGTCAATTTTTGAAGACGTTCTTCATGTTTATATATATATATATATATATATATATATATATATATATATATATATATATATATACTTCCATCTCTTCCTTGGCCATTTGCAGAGAAGAGACTTCATCTGCATGCCTGGATGTTTCCTCGATAGTGTCTATTGTCTCACTTATGGGTGTTACATGACCTATGAATATTTCACTTATTTTAAATATTTCCTTGTGAATTTGATCTATCTTTTCCTCCACTGGGGCTGAATCTTTCTTCAGCAATTCTGCAAACCCTTCCGTCACTGTCCACCATTTCTGCTGAGAGTTTGCCAGCTGCTCTGTCTTGGGTTGATTTTGTGACAAAGAATGAGTGATTCTTTGAAAAGATTTCTTGCTTCCCAATCATTTAACAGTCATATGGACTTCTCCCTGTATGAATGATAGTTACTGTCCTGCCACACTTTATATTTTGTTTTATAATATCGTACTAGGTCTGGGAGCTCATTAAAACACTATGTAATGTGCTGACATCTTACCAGAAGTCCACCTGTCCATATTTTAGGACAATGTCCAGATTTTTGTCTCATACTTTTGGTCTGTTGCTCATAAAATGTGTGGTTTTCTGGCAAATCATTGAGTACTGAAGTAACTTAATAATGGCAGACATTTGAGTTATACACTTCATAGCCTTCAGAAAATACACACTGATAGAAAACTTGTTTATATATATTTATGCTTTAGAAAAAATGGAAATGTAAGACGTGTCCTCTTTCTTTAAATTATTGTTGCCACTAGTATGTTGGTCATGTAGTGTAGTTTTCTGTGTATGTCTACTAAACAGCTTCAACAATCATTTGTGATGAGGGGGACTCAGAAAATGGTACAAGGTATAAATCAAGCCTGAAAATAGACACATACCTCCAAAAATAATGACGTCCTGTGCAGAGTAAATGAGGCCTAAAAATAGGAATGCTCTTTCAAAATAGGGACAATTGACAGGTCTGATCCAATTTTGCTGAATAACCCTGATCATGCGTATCCCTTGTAAGATGTTTGATTTTCTGGTAAACCACTGATGATTAAAGCCAGTCTATAATGTCAGATATTACAGCTCTACAGTTTTTATCATTCACAAAATGCAGGTTGATGCAAAATCTGTTGGTCATTTTTTTTTTTTTTTGCCATTTCCATCATAAATCATAATTTGTTGCTTTATTAACTTTTATGATCCCTGATTGTGTCTCATATTATTTGCCCTGACTCCTGAAACATTTTTGAATTTCTGATAAATCACTGAGGTTTACAATCAGTCAGTAATGACAGGTATTAGTGTTTTATACTTTTTAATACTCAGAAAATGCATGTTGATGAGTGACACATTATTGTTCCACTTTTTAAGTGGATAAAAAACTTAAAGAATGTTTTATAGCAACATCTACGTAAAGAATGCTTACATTCTAGATCGCGACTTACACACGGGGTTGGCACCTATTCAAATGCCCAAAGTTGGACATTGTAAAAACATGAGATTTTGCAAGACAAACCATACTCATGGCCAGGGCAAAGGATAGAACTTCACTTTTTTGCAAAAATAAAAGAGTAATCTTGCAGCATTTCAGTTGCTTATACGTATTTAGGTGTTTCATATAAAAAAAAAGAAGTTATGTTTTCACCATAACGTTTCATGTTTGTTGTCCTTGATCGCACCTACCTTCTTGCTGTTTGGGTTCAGAGCTGATCCTTGGCTCCAACTCAGCCGCATACTATAGCTCAGAGCTTTTACTGGCTTGAGGCTAGCCTCTATCCCAGCATGCCTAGCGATAGTTAACCAGATCTCGTTTGTGATAACCCAACACTAGACCATACAAATAGACAAGAGATATACTCTACTTTACATATCAGATGACACCTACATATAAAGGTGTAACTCCTCCACAAGAGTAATAGGAGTAGACTGAGACTAACCATAAGGTATGGTATAAAGGAAACCCAGCCAGTATAACCAATAAAACAAGGGATTCTTCTCAATCCTCCAGGAAGGAGGAGGAAGGGTGGGACGCAAGAAGGAAGGCAAGATCAAGGACAACAAACATGGAACGTTATGGTGAGTACATAACTTCTTTATGTTACGTTGTCCATATCTTGCCTTCATTCTTGCTGTTTGGGACAGCGTCCCCAGCACCTGATTCTTGGGTGGCTCACTGGAAAAAACTCCTCAGGACCATGGAACCAAAGGATGCCCTGTTCCAGGGGACCACATCTACTTTGTAATGAGTGATAAAGGTATGAGGATTAGCCCATGTAGCTGCTGCACAGATTGAATCCAAAGGCAGTCTGGCTTGAAAGGCAATAGAGGTAGCCAAGGCCCTTGTTGAGTGCTCTTTTATTTTCCCTGGAAGTTTTTGTTTACGCAACTAGTAGACATGTTTTATAGTGTCTGAAAGCAACTTTGATAAAGTCACCTTTGAGAGTGCACAACCTTTTTTATTGTCCACAAAGGATATGAACAATTGGTCAGATTTTCTAAAGTCCTTAGTCCTGTCTAAATAGAAGCGTAACTGTCTATGAACGTCCAATTGATGAACCTTATACTCTGCATTGTTGCTATGATTGGGGAAGAACACAGGAAGCTCTATGGATTGATTCAAATTGTAGTCAAAATATACCTTGGGTAAGAAGGAGGGGTTGGTTCTGAGAGAAACCTGATCTTTATGGAAAATCAAGTACGGGGGATGAATATATAAGGCCTGAAATTCAGAAACCCTTCTAGCTGAGGTAATTGCAACCAAGAAAAGGGTCTTCCAAGTCAGAAATTTGAGCGAACAAGAAGCAGATGGTTCAAAGGGAGAAGGAATCAGAGCATCTAAAACTAAATTTAGATCCCAGGGGGGAGAGGTTCTCTTATCGGAGGTCTTAAGAGGGTGGTACCTCTTAGGAATGCTTTGCATAACCTATGGGACATGATACTGGAACCCATTTCTCCCATATGGAAATTAGAAATGGCAGCTAACTGAACTCAGTAGCTGCAGCTGCTCCTCAGTCAAAGGTTTCAGCAAGAAATTCAAGAATCTATGAAATGGGAACAGTAAAGGATCAACCTGATTTTTGCCTGCCCAACAAGAGATTCTCTTCCATTTACTAGCATAAAGTCTCCTAGTAGTGGGTTTATGGGAGGAAAGCAAAATGTGTTGAACTGCTGGAGAAACATCAGGAAGCCTGGCTAAGACTGGAAGTGAAGAAGCCAAGCTGTGAGTTTGACAGTTTGAATGAAAGGATGGAGAGCCCCCGACTGATGTCTCAAAAGATCTGGCGTTGGGTCCAGGATCCAAGGCTCTCCCTGCAGGTGAGGCCAAAGGAATGGGAACCATATCTGACAAGGCCAGTAAGAGGCAATGAGGATTAGCTTGCAACCCAATGACTGTGCTTTCTGAAGAACCTTGGGGATCAGGGGAAAGGGAAGAAAGGCGTAAAGCAGTCCCGGGGGCCAATCGTGAACAAGTGCATCCCTGGGTGACTGTCCCAGTTGTGGGACTAGGGCAAAGTAGCTGCTGCATTTGTTGTTGAGGGGGGTGGCAAACAGATTGCAGCATGGCTGGCCCCATTTGCAAAAAATCAAGTCCGTAACTTGTGAGGCATCAGGATAGCCCGACTGAGCTTGCCCACTATCACATTGGATTTCCCCAGGATGTGCGTTGCAACCAGAAAGCACTGGGAGGACATCACCCATTGCCAAACTCGTAGAGCCTCTCGACACAAGGGGTAAGATCTGGTTCCACCCTGTTTGTTGATGTACCATACTACTGGCATATTGTCCGTCTGAATTGCTATCGTCCCTGTAGGTAGAGAGTCCTGAAAGTACTTGCAATGCCAAAAGTACCACTCTCATCTCCAGGACATTGATGTGCAAGTGGTATTCATGTTCCTGCCAAGTCCCTTGAACAGTCTGTCCAGATAATGCCCCCCCACCCTATCTGGGAAGCATCTGTGATCACTGTGGCTACAAGTTGGGGGGGTAGAAATGTCCTGCCTATTGTTACCATAGGGGAGTGAAGCCACCACTCCAGATCCTTTTTGCAGATGATCAGAATCTGATGTGACATGGGTAAATCCTGGAATGACCATTGCACAAATAGGAGCCACTGTAGGATTCTCATATGAAAGCTAGCCATAGGGACCAGAGTGATTGCCGCTGCCATGGAACCCAGGACCTTGAGGACAAATCTTTCTTTAATTCTATTTTGTGTGAGCAGCATGACAACTTGGCGATGGATCGTTAATACGTTTTCTTGAGGCAGCTTTACTATCATGGCCCTTGTGTCTAAATCTGCCCCTATAAAGGTAATATACTGACAAGGCAACATGGCAGATTTTTTGTAGTTTATGGTGATCCCTAGCTGAGAACAAGAGCGAATTGTGGATTCCCTTGCACTGATTAGTTGATGCTCGGTGGTGGCAGTAAGGAGCCAGTTGTCTAGATATGGAAACACTGGGAATCCTTGACACCTCAGATGAGCCACAACTACTGCCATGCATTTGGTGAACACCCTGGGGGCTGTGGTGAGGCCAAAGGGCAGCGCTCTGAACTGATAATGACTGGCTTCCAGCTGGAAGCATAGATACCTCCTTGACCATCTGACCATTTTTATGTGGTAGTACACATCCTGGAGATCAAAAGAGCACATTCAGTTGTCCTGACCCAGAAAGGAAGAATGGACTGCAGCGTTACCATCTGGAACTTTGTTTTCTTGACTGATTTGTTCAGCCTGCTGAGATCCAATATGGGTCTCCAGTCCCCTGTTTTCTTTGGAACTAAACAGAACCTTGAGTAAGTTCCGGATCCGATTTGGTCTGCGGGGACTTCCTGGATGACTCTTTTTCTTAGCGATCTTTGAACCGCTAGGTTTGCTTGAAGATTGGGTGGAACATCTGGGATAGAGTGTTGTCTTTTTGACAGGGGAAGTTGGAAGAAGGGGATATTGTAACCTCCGGATATTATCAACAGTACCCATGTATCTTCTGTGATTGACTGCCAGACTGTTGGGTACAAGGATAGTCTCCCTCCGACTGTCTCCAGAGTCAGACAGTCGGGCCTCCCTTCAGGAGTGCTGGAAGGGCCTACCAGAGAAGGTATCTCTGTCACCCAGATTCTGCAGACCCCCTGCCACGAGATCGACATTGTTATTCCCCCTGTGCCCCTGGGGGAAATATCTCCACGTGTGTCAGGCAAAGCTCCCTGGGATTTCCGGAACCACATTTTCCCACTCTTCTGGCCTTTAGGATAAGGTCTAGATGGAGCAGAAAAATGTACTCCCATGGCAGAGAGAGTTTTGCCATCCTGTTCACACCTGGTAAGAATCTCTTTTACCTGAGGCCAAAATAAGGACAAGCCATCAAAGGGAGTGTTGGTAAAAGACGACTTAAAGGGCTCCGAAAAATGACAAAGAAGCATCCAGGAGTGTCTACATAAGGCCACCCCTGTGCCTGCCCCTTTGGCTGCATAAGAAATTAGCTGCATGGAGGAGTTAACCACCGAAGTCAAGGTTGCAAGCTGAGAAGCCGCCTTGTCCAAGGCTCCCGCAGCTGTAGGATCCTGTACGGTATCTCCTAACTCTTTGAGGAATTCCCTTTGAAGCCTTGTAAAGTGAGACAAATAGTTCAGCGACCTGAGAGTAAAGGTTGCTGAAGAAAACATATGCTTCCTGTATCTGCCCATCATACGAGACTCTTTGTTCGGTGGATGGACAGATGAAGAAGTTTCTGCTAATTCCTTCTTGGTGGCTGCTGCCACCACCATAGCATGAATGGGAACACCTTTGGATAAGAAGAGTCTGTCTTCAGGGGCTGTAATGAATTTATTGGGCCTCCGCAGAACTGGTTCCATCGTGTCTGGAGAGCTCCATGCCTTTCGGCTCACTACATGTAAAAGTGGGTGGAAAGGAGGAGATGCCTAAGAGGTGGAGGGTTGGGAACCGAATGCGTCCAGGTACACTGACTCATCTTCAGAAGGGGCAAGAGACTTCCAGTCACCCTCTGTCTAAGGATTTCTAAGATGTCTGAAAAAGAGACATCTTCAGAGGGGGACCGTGGGAGCCCTTCTGAGTCATCCAAGTCTGTGTCTGATGTCAAGGACTCAGGGCAGTGCATATGCTTCCTCTTGCAAGTCTTCTTCCGAGGGACCTCCTCCGAGGGATGCTCCGGGGAGGTTTCAGAAGAGATGGGATCGCCCAATGGGGCTTTCTGGGGTATGGGTTCCTGTTAGAAAAATATGTATTAACATATGTGTGCAATGCTTATTTTAAATAAGGGAATATTAACACGTTTTTATTCTATATGCAGCATTAGTTCTATTTGAAACTGAAAACATGCTTTTCTGAAATTGTGCTTTCTGACACTGCAAGATGCACTCTGACCTAGTTTGCTAGCACAGCAAAATACATATTTATGCCTTGGAAATGTACTGGAAAGCAGGTGATTTTCTGCTAGGTCAGGAAATTAAATAGAGAATAATAATAATTTCTGTAGATCCATTCATTATGGACAATAAGCTCTGTTCGTGCTAATGAAAAAGTGCACAAGCTGCAAGAAAGTTAGATACTATAAACAATGAACTGCTTCAGAAATCTGTACTTGCATTGTGCTTGAATTAGCCATAGTACCTAGACTTGTAACATCACATAGCAAGAAAGTTATAATTGACCGGTGGTCGTCAAGGCCATCCTGTTTACTGAAAAATCTTTTTTAAAACTTTGAAGAGTCAGCTAGAAATGTGAGAAACATCTGTAAAGTAACAGAATTGTGAACTGGTGATCTGCTACATCAGTCGTAGTGGGCAATGTCTTGAAAGAAAGGTATAATAATTGTGACACTTCCTGATTTAGTCAGACAAACTCTGTAACTGCATTTTTTGTCTCCTTGCACAAGAATAAAGATACCTGAACTGAACCTTATGCTTTTGGTCTTTTGAAGTATTTTTCTTTGACATTTTTTGGTCCTTTGGAGCCGGAAACCCTCGTTTAGCCTAGGATCAGATGGGCCAGGTGGCATGAAACTGTGCAGGGAAGATACCACATTGGATCTTCTTCACTGAAAGACCTCCGACTGAATTGTCATGCAAAAGAGGCCAGCCACTTTTCTGATCTACGACTGAAGGTGGGTTCCATTTGAACAGTGAGTGACCAATCGCTGAGCCTCAGGTAGGGTGAATCTACTTTTTTCTGTTTTAGATCAGGGACTTGATTGTATTTGTTCTGTGAGAATTTTGTTAAAATTCAGGGACAGAAATATTGCTATCTTGTCATAGATCAAGGAAACAGAATAAATAGGAAGGTAGTCTGAAGAGACTGTAAATACTTGGTGGAACCACATTAAAAACAAAAGGGTTATGTAACATTTAAAAGGTTAGAACAAAATGGGTAATACGTGCACAAAAACGAAAAGGCCCCAAAGCCCACTGTTAACCGAAGACGCAAAATATATGCAATCACAGCACGCCGACAATGGTAGATATTATACTAAATGGGTTAATAAATATGAATTTGATGGGAAACTAGAAAGATCCTCGCTTATCAAACTTATTAGACAGCTAAAAAACGATTATAAAGGTTGGGTTAAAAAACAGCATAAATTAGGAGTTCCTCAGGCACACAGGTGGATTGAGGAAGCAAACCGAAGAGAACAAAAGAATAAAAATTCAAAAGCAATGTTTCTAGACAAAGTGGATAATAACTTAGCTATAGCATCGGCCCCTCCGCCCCCTCCGGTTCCGGTTCCCTTACCAGTTCCCTTACCAGAATATGAAACAAAAGAACAAACTGGCCCACCTCCACGATATCCAGTTGCTCCTATTAAACCACTACTGTTTGTTAGAGAGCCTATCGAGACTAGGTCTCGAACACGTAATTTAAAAGGGGATATTGAATTATATCAGATGAATGGAAATTCACGGGCTATGAGTGAAGAAGAGACATGGCCACTCATAGAAGTACCAAATCCTCAGGCAGGACAAGAAGAGCAGGACCCAACTCTCTTAGTATACAGACCGTGGACTCTGGAAGACATCCGGAAAGCCACAGAGGGAATTCCCCATCCAAAAGTTAATTTTAGAAAGTTCTTAGAAGACTTACAGGGCATGAGATTAAGTTATCACTTAAACAGAGAGGAAGTAGAAAAAGTAGTCAGACAAATAGTAGGTCCAGATTGGCACATGATCAGTGGCAACTGGAATCCCCGTGATGCTGCACCTAGGCCCCTCCCACATAGCAGCGCAGAACTAGATAACAGAGTGAAAGGTCTGACAGACCAAATTTCTGAGAAATGGAAGCCTAGGGCAGACTGGACTTGCATTAATCAATGCATCCAACAAGAAGGCGAAACTGTTGATAGATATTTTGCCAGATTATTAGAATGTTTTAACAATCACTGTGGAATGCAGGCACCTGAAGACCAGACGCAAGATTCCCCATATGAGCAGCAGTTAAAGAATGCATTTTTAAAAGGCAGCATTGCACACATAAGTAGTTTCATTACTAAACATATGGTAGACCATCATACAAGCAGATTCCAATCACTGCTTGAATATGCTAGACATGCCGAAAGGCATTTTAATAGCAAAAAGAAAAAGAAAGCCCAAGTATTTGCTGTGGAAGATGCAGAAGTTTATTTAGTACAGTCCGGACAAAAGGGCAAAAAGAATGCCCAGGGAAACAAACAATCTGATCAGCGATCAGAGGACTTTGAAGGGAGAAAGAAAAGAGGTGAGTGCTTCAAATGCGGGAAAAAGGGACACTTGGCAAGGCATTGCAAGAAAAATAAGAAGGCAGCAGTGGAAGACAAAAACGATGAGGGTGAGGACTAACTATATGAAAGTCAGGAATCACTAGATAGGAATAATAGAGAAAGGACAAATGAGAATGTGATAGAAGGAGCAGAGAATGTGATAATAGAGGAAGTGCAGGAAGCTACCGATAGTGAAGAAAATGAAATATTAGACCTAGCCTTACTGAGCTTAGAGCTCTATCTAGCTGACACAAAACCAGAAGTGACACTCCTGGTAGAAGGGAGGGAAGTCAAATTTTTGTGCGATCCAGGGGCATCACAAACCCTGGTACACACATCCAAACTACCAGAAAATTCAGAATCACATGACTTTATACTAGTAAAAGCAGCTAATGGACAGCTGTATCGGGACCCTCTCTCCCATAACATTACAATAACAGATACTGTTTCAGGATTAACCCAGAAAAGCAAAATTGTTGTTTCTGCAAAATGCCCAGTGAACCTTTTGGGCAGAGATCTTATGCAACTATTAGGCATAGCAGTAGTTCCAACCATGCAGGGTATGGAAGCACAGCGACAAACTAATACTTTTGCAGTGCAAACGGAAGGTGAGACATTTTACTGGTACAGCCAGGACTTAGTTACGACTGGCCCTGGAGCAGTAACTGAAGAGTTAATGAATGTAGCTATCAGTAAGTTCCCATCCGTTTGTATTGACATACAACACCTGTTGCACTGTACTCTGTATTATTGTACTACACCAGGACCTGACAAAAAATATGAACAAAAATTGTTTAGAAATCATGCAAACAGACTAGTACTGTGTAATTTGTACTGGGACATGAAAGGGAACAGTGTGGTTAGCTGTTCATTACCCCAGGAGTTCTTTTCACTTTACAAATCGAATCTATTACCCCATGTTAGTTTAACTAAAGAGGAAGATTTAAAATGGCTAGACCTAGGAGAGAAAATCACAAAATGGGAAACACAGACAGAATCAGAACTGTCAGAACAAGGAATACAAAGACAGAAACTGAACTGGATAACACAAACCCATCCAGCTGTACACTTTTCAGTCGAGCAAAGACAGCTGAGAAGCCCTCTTATTAGAAGAGGAAGAAAAAGCCTTGTTAGACATACCAGAAACTCTCTGGTCAAAAGGAAAGTCAGACGTAGGACTTATTCGCACAGCAGGACCAGTTACTATCATGCCAAAGTCAGCATTTAGACCACAAAAGAGACAGTACCCCTTGAGAAAAGATGCAGAGGCAGATATTAAACCAATCATAGCAGCTTTGCTTAAGAAGGGAATACTGGTGGAATCTCCTGATTCGCCATGTAACACACCCTTATTCCCAGTTAGAAAAGCAAACGGAGAATGGCGTATGGTCCAAGATTTACAAGCTGTAAATGACGCAGTAATACCAAGAGCACCTACGGTGCCAGATCCACATACCTTGTTGAATGATTTAAAACCTCAACAGAAGTATTTTTCTGTGGTAGATATCAGCAATGCATTCTTTTCGATACCGATACACCCTGACAGCCAATATTGGTTTGCATTTACATTTCAGGGGAAGCGATATACATATACGCGACTACCACAGGGCTATAGTGAAAGCCCAACGATATTCTCACAAGAAATGGCAAGTAATTTAGTGGGATTTATCCCACCGAGAGGTAGTCAAATTTTACTTTATGTTGATGACATCCTGCTGGCCACCCCTACCCAGCAAAATTGTAAGGAAGATACTATAGCATTATTAAAATTCTTAGCAGTTGAAGGACACAAAGTAAGCAAAAATAAATTGCAGCTTTGGAGAAAACAAGTGAAATACCTTGGATATGTAATATCCAAAGATGGCAGGACATTAGATGAGGACAGAAAAGTAGCGATCTTACAAGCACCAAAACCCACAACCAAGAAGGAAATTATGTCCTTCCTGGGTACGACTAATTTTTGTCGAAGCTGGATCCCAAACTATGCTTTGGAATCTGCACCTTTAACTGACCTGATTTTTAAGAAGCCTATGGCAGCACAAGATTTAATACAATGGACACCAGAAGCAGAATTAACTTTCTGCAAACTGAAACAATTGATAGCATCATCATTAGTTTTAGGATTACCAAATTATCACAAACATTTTTTCCAAACTGTAGATTGCAAGCAAGGTTATATGACATCAGTATTGACTCAACAGCATGGGGACAAACAACGCCCCATTGCTTATTATTCATCACAACTGAACCCAGTGGCACGGTCTCACCCCACTGTGTACAAGCAGTAGTTGCAGCTGCAATGGCAGTGCAGGCTTCAGCCTCAGTAGTGTTATTCCTCCCTCTCACATTGAGAGTGCCTCATGCAGTCGCAATCATTTTACTGCAAGAAAAAGTAGCATATCTTTCCCCTGCTAGGCAACTTTCTTGTATGACTATATTGCTGAGCCAACCTTACATGACAATTGAATAATGTACTACTTTGAATCCGTCTACCTTGCTCCCAACTCCTGTGGATGGCACACCCCATAACTGCCTGCAGGTAATCGAGCAAAAGACACTGCCTAGAAAAGACCTTGCGGATGTTCCCTTGGATGATGCCGAGGTGATATATTACGTGGATGGCTCATGCAAAAGGAGTCCTACAGCACAGAACCTAACAGGTTATGCAGTAGTTTCTGATACTGAGATTGTAGAAGCAAAACCTCTACCACATAACTTATCTGCACAAGCAGCAGAGTTGATTGCCTTGACACGGGCATGTACCTTAGCAAAGGGTAAAAGCGTAAACATTTTTACAGACAGCCAGTATGCTTTTTCTACTGTACATGTTTTAGCACAACAGTGGAAGAATCGAGGAATGGTGACATCTACTGGCAAACCGATTAACCATGCACAGTTTATTTTAGATTTGTTAGATTCTTTTCAGTTGCCTCAGAAAGTAGCTATTTGTAAATGCATAGCTCATACAAAACAAGAAGATAGGATTTCAAAAGGCAATGCGAGAGCTGACACAGCTGCAAAGCAAGCAGCCTCAGAAGCATTTCTTTTGACCGAAGAATTACAACCTTCTGAGATTTTAGACATAGAAATGTTGAAAACAATGCAGACACTTACTACACAAGCTGAAAAACAAAAATGGAAAAGACAAGGAGCAATTCTCAAGGAAGGGCTGTACATCTCCAAAGAGGGAAAACCGATATTACCATCTAATTTATTTAGATATGCAGCTTTGTTGAGCCATGGGCAGAGCCATGTCTCAACAGGGGGGATGGTACAGTTAGTGAATCGGGTATTCGCTACGTACGGGTTTACAAACTACACTAAAACATTTTGCCTGTCATGTCACACTTGTAATAAACATCATGCACAAGGGGCATTAAAGCCCAAGCAAGGGAGTTTCCCTACACCACCATATCCGTTTCATACTATCTGTATGGATTTCATAGAATTGAGCAAATGTGAAAACAAAAAGTACTGCCTTGTCATTGTGGATATGTTCTCCAAATGGGTGGAGGCCTTTCCGACTAGTAAACCAGATGCAGCCACTGTTGCAAAGACCCTAGTTAAAGAAATTGATCCTAGATTTGGCATACTGGAAAGGATCTACAGTGACAATGGTACACATTTCGTTAACCAAACTATACAACAGTTAAGCCAGTATTTTGGGATTTCTTTAAAACATCACTGTGCATATCATCCTCAATCTGCAGGGTTAGTAGAGAGGCACAATGGAGTTTTAAAGAATAAGCTTAAAAAACTCATGGTAGACACACAGAAGAACTGGGTGTACTGTTTGCCCCTGGCACTGTTGAGCATGAGAACTGTTCCGAATGCAAAAGGATTGACACCTTTCGAAAAGATTTTCGGAAGAGCTTATTATATACCTCAGTGGAAACCTCTCATGTCAGCAGACCAGGAAGCAGATTGGACACTTGCAGAGTATATGAGGAGTATGCTGAATAACAAACATCTTTTACAGTTTCATTCTGTTTCAGATAAAGACCAAACCAAACCATTCAAAGTAGCAGTAGCCCCAGGCACTTGGGTCTGGGTGAAGACAATCAAAAAGAAGAATTGGACGACACCAAAGTGGGAAGGTCCGTATCAAGTACTGCTGAGCATGCCCGCAGCAGTCAAGATTGTGGAACGTTCATCTTGGATTCATTTGACACACTGTAAGCTAGTCAAAAACTTTGAACTTGATAAAACTCTTGCTAACACACAGCAGCAGTAGAATGACAAGACCCAGAGAGAATAGAAATGCTGAATGACTTCAGCAGTGTTGCATAATCATCTTAATAACTGCATTAGTGACAATGTTCTTTTTGCTGTGGCTTTTGCTGTGGCCTTTCTTTTCTTCAGCCACACCAGCTAGACTGAACAAACGTGATTCAACACTCATAGACTGGCATCTGAACTTTAACACTTACCAAGCAATCAAATATGTGTATGCTGACACTTTTAATATTTCAAATTGTTGAATTTGCACAGCTATACCAACAGCATACGGGGGATTATTGATGGTTGCTGTCCCCCTAGCGGTCAATGAGACCTGGGAAAACTTGATTTTTGAGACTACACCTGTAAAATCTAGAGACAAAATTGCATTAATTCTACCTGTTGCACAAACAGGAATTGTATGATTTTTTAAGAATGACACAATTCAAGTAGGTTGGAGCAAATGTAATTGTGACGGTTTCTTATAAATGTTATATTAAACCTAAAAATGCTAAAAATACAGAAACAATTTGTGATGCAGATTATGACTCATACTTTGAGTCCTTGCATAAAACTGTCAGTGATATAAAACATAATCCTGTTCTTTTAAAGCAACTGTCTATTATAGATAAGAAAATGTTTCATGCAGGGAAGGTGTATATCAATACTAAGGTAGAAAACTGTTATTTCATATGTGGGAAAAAGGCATACAAATGGTTGCCTGAGAATTGGTCCAGCAGTTGTTTTTTGGGTTACCTGGTCCCGGCCATACGACACACTACAGCTTTGCCTCATGGGAGAATTCGAAACGTCAGAGACATCGCAAAGAAACCTGAAAATCCAATCAAGAAACCTGAGAATCTGGTGGGACAGATCGTAGCAGGCTGGAGAAACCATAACTCCATGAAAGACAAAAGTAAACTAGCACACATGGACTTGAGTGACACTATGATATCCTGGGCTGGCATAGCCCCTGCATATGGTGCAGTTAAATCAATTTGGGAACTGAGAAAGCTATCCAAACTTCTCGAGGTCATGAGCAATGCAACTTTTTCTGCTCTTGAATTAATGACTGATGAACTGAATGCAATGAGAACTGTGGTGCTTCAAAACCGCATGGCTCTTGACTTCACCCTAGTGGTGAGAGGTGGTATGTGCGCTTTAATCAAAGACGAGTGTTGTTTGTTTATTCCGGACAATAAACATGAGATCAGCGATCATTTGGAAATGATTCAGCAAGTGTCAGACATGACCAGGCCAGGCCCGAACCCACTGATGGACTTTTTCCAGAATTTGTTTGAGGGGTGGGGTTCCATCCTAATGAACATCCTGATTGCCATTTGTGTGGGATTACTTTTGTTAGGAGCATGTATTTGTTGTGGTATTCCCTGCATGAAAAAATTAATCAAAGACTTTATAGACATGTCAGTTTCTGAGACTTTGTATCAAAGTACTGAAAATGAAGAACTATTGAAAAAGGAAACACTTTTATAAGTATTAAACTGAATGACTCTCTTAGCTGCAAATCCTCAAAGGAAGAGGTGAGACGAAGAAACAAACTGTTTATGCTTTTGGAATAGAATAAAAAGTATTAACAGGGGGGAAATGTTAGAAAAATATGTATTAACATATGTGTGCAATGCTTATTTTAAATAAGGGAAGATTAACATGTTTTTATTCTATATGCAGCATTAGTTCTATTTGAAACTGAAAACATGCTTTTCTGAAATTGTGCTTTCTGACACTGCAAGATGCACTCTGACCTAGTTTACTAGCACAGCAAAATACATGTTTATGCTTTGGAAATGTACTGGAAAGCAGGTGATTTTCTGCTAGGTCAGGAAATTAAATAGAGAATAATAATAATTTCTGTAGATCCATTCATTATGGACAATAAGCTCTGTTTGTGCTAATGAAAAAGTGCACAAGCTGCAAGAAAGTTAGATACTATAAACAATGAACTGCTTCAGAAATCTGTACTTGCATTGTGCTTGAATTAGCCATAGTACCTAGACTTGTAACATCACATAGCAAGAAAGTTATAATTGACCGGTGGTCGTCAAGGCCATCCTGTTTACTAAAAAATCTTTTTTAAACTTTGAAGAGTCAGCTAGAAATGTGAGAAACATCTGTAAAGTAACAGAATTGTGAACTGGTGATCTGCTATGTCAGTCGTAATGGGCAATGTCTTGAAAGAAAGGTATAATAATTGTGACACTTCCTGATTTAGTCAGACAAACTCTGTAACTGCATTTTTTGTCTCCTTGCACAAGAATAAAGATACCTGAACTGAACCTTATGCTTTTGGTCTTTTGAAGTATTTTTCTTTGACAGTTCCCTACTCTTGGGGCATAGGGGAGGTTCAGAGGTGGACACTGGCACTGAAAGTAAAGGAGCCAATGGAGTCAAGGTGGAGCTGTCTCAGCAGACAGCATGCTCCTCATCCCCTCGAAGGCATTGCGCTCCCGACCCAAAAGAATCTCCAGCTCTGAAGAAGCCGACGACTTCCTCCGAACCGAGGGCGATGGCTCCGAGGCCAATGCAGGAGCCGATCTGACCTGCACCGAAATTCTGAGAGGGAGAGTAGGGTTGATCAAGGGTCCAATGCCGCTCCCCGTTGGAGCTGACAAAGGAGCATCGGCTCCCAGATCCCTCAACAGAAGGGAGTATCAAGGAGATTAGAGCAGTAGTTGGAACCAAAAGACTGGAGAAGGTTACCGGAACCGATGGTTCCACCACTATGACTTCCATACACTCCGGCTCCGAACTCAGAGTAGTCGGAGGAGGAATCGAGATGGTTGTTGTTTGGGCTGTCAGCACCATTTCCATCTGGGATGGGCCCGAAAGTATTTTGGCTAATGTTGTTGTCCTAAGAAGCCTCTTCACCACCCCCTCCACATCATCATCTGAGAGGCTCCTGGATGGCAGAGAGGAATGGGTTGATGACCAGTGACTGCCTGCCACAGACTGTAATAAAGGAGACTGTAGACCATACTGCACCGGTTCTAAGGCAGGAGACCTGGAGTGCTTGTGGGACATTACTGGCTCTGAAAACACAGATGGAGCCGTAAGTTATAGTTATATACAGTCTGGTCCAACTTAGTTTGTGGTGTGCCCTTCTCTTTAGCCAGGTCCGAACTCAGAGCAGAAAAGGATGAAGGCTTGGGTTTTGCAGTTTTTTTGATGGCTGAGTCCCCTCCATAGCAGCATCAAAGGGACCCTTCAGTAAACCTCTTAAGAATAATTTGTTTTTTCTCTCCTGCAGGACTCGTGAACTAATAGCATGGCAGATAGAACATGAATCCTGCAGGTGAACAGGTCCTAAACAATATATGCAACTCATGTGTCCATCCGTAAAGGACATCTTTTGACAGCACGAATCGCACTTTTTGAAACCCGAAGGTTTTGATTCCTTTGCAGTATCTCCCCACCTAAGGAGAGCCTCTGACTTAAACGGCAACTCCTTATAAGTTAAAGAAGGCAAGAAAAAGGCGAAGAACCCTCTAAGTTAAAAGGGTCTGAAGAGGGAAAAAGGCAGAGAGAAAAATGGTTAGTCTCTAACAAACGCTAGTCACTCGGACGGGATACAGACGGTAGAAGAACGAAGAACAGGTATTAATAACAAGTTAGAAAGATAATTTAGAAGATTTTCTTCAAAAGAATAACAAATATAAAAAACACTTAGCCTGAGCCAGTATCCGCAATCTCGATACTGCAAGCGGCAAATGAGATCTGGGTAACTACCGCTAGGCATGTTGGGTTAGGGGCTAGACTCGAGCCAGTAAAAGCTCTTGAGCTATAGTATACGGCCGGGTCTGATCGGCTCCGAACGGAAACAGCAAGAATGAAGGTGAGATATGGGCAATATAACATTAAGAGTTTTATACAACTAAAACTCAAGTACCATTTTGTCCTAAAATCTCAGGATGTACCATATTTTTTCCGCAGGACGCAACTGCCCAAATAGGGTGGGACTGAGCTGCGCAAAGAGGAAAAGGTAGCAATCCCACTTCCACATGCATAGCCAGCCTTAGGCATAGGCCAACTAGGTGGCCGCCGTTGTAGCAAGGTCACTTTTCCACTATTTATTTGGTGTAGGTAGACCAGGATGGGGACAGTGGGTGGTGTGGTGGAGGTGCAGTGCCTAGAGCACGCTCCTGTCCACGTGGTCAAGTGTTCTTTATTATCGCCAATTAATCATGAGTATTACGCAAAAGCTACACATTTAACACAATTCTAAATAACTGAAAGGCCTCGGTACCGCAATTGTCGCCAGTCTGGGGAGCAAAAGCACGTGTGTTTTCTGTTGCTATGGTATATGGAGCGGCCCAACAGTCTCCAAACTGCGGGTAGAGTCAACCACAACAAAGAAAAGCTTTCCCCTAGGATTTTACAACTATATAGAGAGTATGTTAACTTATACATGAAAAACAAAAAGCAACTCTTCCTGTGTTAGTAAGCGTCTAGTCTTGGGTTAAGAAACGTGGACTCCTTTTAATAACCACCCTTCGTCTTCTAATTTGTCGAGTCCGAACTCAGGCTATTCCATTTTATGGCGAGGAGGGATACTTAGTTTTGTATTTGCATATGTATTATTTTTTTTAAAGTAAAGCCGTATGGGAAACCAAAGTACAGTTTGACATAGCAAACAGTGTCTCGTTTAATACCACTGGAAGGAGTACGATTAAAAGCATTTACAATAGATGCATTCGTCATATTTCCTCGCTGTAGGTCGCATGCGCAATTTCTAACGGCTCGGTTATGGGGTTATAAGGCAAGGTGACTGTGGGCCTTTTCGGTGTATACCCTTTCATCTGACAGTTTTTGCTACGGGTGGCATAGAGTGATATTTGCAGCTGTGATCGTGCGTTATGTCTTCCCTGGGGCGGGTTGTCTCTGTTCTCCGTAGTGGGACGTACGTACTCCGGCAGGCTGGAACGAAATCTGGACTTAGAAGGTGAACATTGCTGATGTTAAATGCGGGTTTTGCATGCTTGAAAATGGAGGTCGTTTGTTTATATGTAGGTTTTTAGAATGAATATTTTGTAGTAAACTTACAGTCGTATTGTATGTGCTCCTTAGTTACTACATTTATTTACTTACTCAGTTTTTGCCATCTTCCTCTTAGATTTATTGATTTTCTTCATAACGTACTGCATCCAGCAACTGGAGTGAGCATATGCAGGTTTTTAATATAGCATTTGTTAACCGTGATATAAAACTATCGATTTTAGTCAGTGCCTGGGTACACAGCTCAAATTAAGAAACAAACCATAACCGTAAAGAAGTGTATATTCATGCTTAATCTTGCCAGAAGTAAGTAATGAATACGTTTTCTTAAGTGTTTATGTTACGGCAGGTGTCAAAATGTGATGCAGTGAGGGTAACTTTGAGTAGGCTTTAGTTAGTAGCATTTGGAAAGACCCAAACGTTTCTAACTGAAAAGATAATAGATTTAAAATATCTGAGCTACCAAGAAAGACTAAAGGTTTTATTTCTATACTTCACTTCATATAGATTCTTGATTTGTGCCTTAGGGTTGCCACCTTTTCAAATGCCCAAAGTGGGACATTTTTTGTAGAAATGTGTGATTTTGCAAGACAAAACATACCCATGGCCAGGGCAAAGGACAACACTTCACTTCTTTGCCAAAATAAAAGCTTATTTTTGTAGCATTTGAGTTGCATATGTATTTCATGTAATATGTATGTGTTTCAGATACAAAGTAACTGTTTTATGCAACTATTAAAGAAAACTTAACAAATAGATTTTGCCTTAAAATCGCAGGACATTTGCCATTTTTGAGTTTTTTTTGCAGGACACAACTGCCCAAAGTGGGACTGTCCCTCGCAAAGAGGGACAGGTGGTAACCCTATTGTGCCTTGTTTACATGGCTGTAATGGTTTGAGTCCGAAGCGTTGGCATGGTGGAGTGAAGGGGACAGTCACCGTGGGCGCAAGGTGTAAGGACACGATTGCGCATTGAATTTTGGCCTCCTGCAAATTCAAGGGCAGGCAATAGAGTAGGAGGACATTAGGACCTGGATACCAGCTTGGAGACGTGTGTGTATTTTTTTATTTTTTTATTTATTTTCTGCAGAGCGTAATGTAGTTATGGACCTGGCATTCTTCTCTCTAGTAGAGAAAGAAGAAGCGCTAGATTGGACCTCCTTTTTTTGGCTTTAACATTATGTTGAGGATGGTCTGGGGAACAGTATCAGATACCAAATGAGCCATCTATTGCTCTGGATCTGCTAGTTAAAGAACGCTTGTACCTCCATAAATCAAATAGTCCAGCTAACACTAGGGCCAGAGATCTAAATCTTCTGTAATACTTAAGTAAGGTAAGGAGAATGGATAGACTTTGCATGTAGTACCCAACTCTTGGGACAAACTGTCTCCCAAGTTAAGCAGGTGATAAACTGCCTTTAAAAAGAAGCTGGACTAAACTCATGCCTAGTATGACTAAAGGCCTAAGGGTGAGTACTGGCAAGAAAGATATGATTTTTTGGTCTAGTTGCATTATAACTGCTGTGATTCTCTGTTTCCTTGTAAAGTTTGACCAAGAAGGGTTATGAACCATAATAGTGAAAAAGAGAGGGAGTCTGAAGTGAAAGGGCCAAGTAAGCTAGATTAACTAACAGTGACACTCATCTGTATTTGCAGGAAATTAAATTTTGGTCAGGAATTAACAGTAAGCAGCTTAAAGCAGTTATGTTTCTGAGGGTCTGTTTTAGACAATCCCACAGTTTAGGAACAAAGATTTGACAACTGTCCCATATTAAAACTGTATACCTTCTGTTTTGAAAAATAAGAACATGATACTTTTGAGTGTATTGTAATTTGTAGGACTGGTAATGTATTTTGTGCTTCAGGATCAAGAGGCTTTATATATCATCATACATGTAAACTCCCAGAATTTGTCCTTGAAATTTTTTTGGTACTCCAGGATCTCAGGCTTATGACCAAAATCTGTAGGTCAGTCAGTCTGGAGTCTGTTGCTCTGTTTTCCCTGAATTTGTGATGCCAGGCTTATTTTTGTTTTCCCAGTCATTGACGTGGTAGTAGAACATGCATGTCAGTGTTTTCTGTATTCAGAAATTTGGCTATTGTCCAAAGAGTCATTTTAAGCCTAATCAAGCTAACCCTAAATTTACCAAAATATTGCTGTTGTCAGTATCCCAAGGAAGTTTCCTATTATAATGTAAGCTTGTACACATCATGTTAATGGGCTGCCCCTGTTGGTGACATAGGTACCAAATTAAAACGAACTGGATACAGGAAAAAAAAACATACACACAGATACCAAACCAGAGATAAATTTGCAGTTTCCCTTTTCCAGAAAAGTGGTAATCTTCGAAAAACATACCTCTGTCCAACGTGTTCTGTTTGTCACAGACAAGGTTTAGGTCTTTAGAACAGGTATTTTTGATGGTTTGTTTTGTGATCTGCAACAAATCTGTCATTGTGGGATCAGAGGATGCCTTGTAGACCAGACATAGATCACCACACAGCAATCTGTAGGAGACAGAGTAAAAGGATAGGGCGTTTAGATGGCCCATGTAGAACTTGTTGTTTAATCCTTGTATTCCTTTTATGAGGAACCTCTGTGGTCACTCGAGCTGTTTCAAGTGCCTAGTCAGGTACATGGTTTGCTGAAGGCTGTATTGTACTCCATGACTGGACGAGCCGAGTAAAGTGTTCCACTGTGCTCTTTGGACATGGATATCATGGCCTTATTTATAAGTTGTGCAACATGGAATGAATTGTTTACTACAGTAGCCATATGGTGGTCAAAGGTCAGGTTACTGTCAGCATGCTTTCCCAGATCCCTGACTGGGTCTACTTTTTAGTGGTGTATTTTCAGTGTAGTAACTTCAGGGATGGCCTTCTTTAGAAGGGTATTATGCTTTTTAATGCATTGAGTTTTAGTCCATGGCTATGGTACCAGTTTCTTTGTCAGACCCTGTCAGGGAAGCTTGTTAGTTTTGTGTTTGCAGAGTTGTCATTCAGAAGTAAAACCGTAAGAGAAACAAAAGCATATTTGTGACACGACAACTAGTTGCTTGCTTAGTACCATTGGAAGGAGTTTGATTAAACTCCTTCACAAAACAACTTCTTATATTGCTGCAATAGATGCATTAGTTACCTTTCCTTGCTGTGGGTCTCGTGCACAATTTCTGAATGGCTTGGTTATGGGTCTGTATAGCAAGGTGACTCTGGGCCCTTGTAGTGTATGCTGGTTCGTTTGACGGTATTTATCAAGGTTGGCATAGAATGAGATTTTCTACTGCTATCTTGCATTGCTATGTCATCTCTGGTGGTTTGCCTCTATTCTCCATAGTGGGATACACTTACTCCAGCAGGCTGGAATGAAATCTGGACTTTAGAAGGTGAACACTACTGATATCAAGTGAAAATGCTGCTTGGGAGTAGGGGTCATTTAATATGCAGATTAACAATGAATATTTTGTAGCAAACTGGCAGTCATGCTGTATATACTTCTCAGCTGTTATATTTCTGTCCTTGCTCACTTGCAGCCTTCCTCCAGCTAGGAAGGGATATCCGTTTCTTTAGAGGATTAATTGACCAATTCTGTTTTAACGACCATCTTCAAATTTGGGCAGCAAGTCAAAAAAGTAAATATTTTTAATTTGCCTGTGTAACTGTGTGGGTGTCCCACCCGTGACTTGCCCTCTAAAGCCCCACAGAGTCAGCTGCTTTGCAATTCTCTGAGTGCAGAAAGAATTTTGTTATTCTGAAATGAAGTTAGAGATGTCTTTCTCCTGCTTTTTGTGCTGTTGTCTTTAATTTGTAATACCCTTGTGCTGTGATGTCAGAGAGAGTGCATGTTCCAAGTATTGCTAGTCTAGGTTTATTCAGTTATGCAAATTTCAGCGAGATAGGAGCACTAGAATAACACATCCTAGCATATCACACTTATGCAGTACAAACAGTTTGTCATTAAACAGATAATAGCAGTAGCAATATTCTTATAAACATTGAGAGGTAGTACCCTTAAGTGTTGGAGCAGGCATGAAAATAACAGAACATGTTAGTGCCATGAATATTTTTATAGTGTACAGATCATTTAAGCAATGTAAAAGTGGTAGAGCTTTGAATTTTTTTTTTATTCAACACATGTAATTGTTTTTACATGTTAATAAAAGGTAAGTACAACTTTATTAGTATAAGCTCTGGTGTAAACACATGTGAATTTATATGCAGTGAGATTCTCAGTTATCTCACTAATATTTTCTGGCGTAATACTGCAGTTTGAGTACAAGGTAATTTATGTGGTGGCTTAAATAATTGTAGTTCTCTTGTATGTCCCAGTACGCTTATCTGGGTTCTGCAAGAGGTGAGCAACATCTAGCATTTAGTAATTTTAAAGGTTAATGCATTTAATAAAGTACTGGTGTCATTCAAAGGGAATGCCAGTCAGCTTGGGATGATATGCTCGATAAGCCACGATGCTTCGCTAGGGACGGCTTGCACCTGTCACCCCTGGGCTTTCGGATATTGGCAAAGGCTCTTGCTACCCCCATAGTGCCTTTTTTAGGCAAGGCTCAAAAGACAAACCCACCTCCATAGGTATCACAAGGGATAAGAAACTAAGAGTAATGCTACTCAACGCCAGAAGTCTAAACCTCAAGATGCACGCACTCGAAACTCTCCTTAGCATGGAGAACATCGATATCTGTGCAGTAACAGAAACCTGGTTCAGGGCTCCCGAGAGCACCCCAGCACTACCAGGTTATACCTCATACCATGCTTTTCAGCCCCAAAACTTGGACCGAACCACAAAAGGAGGGGAGTATCGATATTCATCAAAGATACCCACACCTCCAGGTTGGTGGCAAAGCACGAAGCATCAGAGACTATCCATGTGCAACTAACAGTGGGTAAAACTGCCTTCCAGTTTATAGCCTGCTACAGACCACCCTCCCAAACCCAGGAACCCCACTCGGCCTTCCTGAGAACACTGGAAAATATGAAGGTCTCTCCAAACACCATTATATTGGGCGACTTCAACTACCCAAACATAGACTGGGAGCATTACTGTAGCTCCAACACCCTAGCCCAAAGGTTCCTAGAATTTATAAACTCAAATGCTATGGAACAACTTGTTACCACTCCCACAAGAGGGGAAAACATACTGGACCTGATCATCACCAACATGGGGACTCTATGCTCCAGACCAGAAGTGTATCCCTCACTGGTAAGATCAGACCATAAACTAATCTCACTGGATATTCACATCCCGATCCCACCCCCTGCCCAGAAAACCACAGTGAAAAATTTCTCTAAAGCAAATTTCACACTCCTCAAAACTGAGGTGGAATCCTTCAAAGCCCCCGGGCCTGTGGAAAATACGGCCCAGACCGCAGAATCCTTTATAAACGCATTCTATGAACACCTTCAGGAATGCATGGATCATGCGATCCCAAATAAAACCAAGACCCAATCCTCCAAAGGCAGATGTCCTGTCTGGTGGACCCCAGCCATAAACAAACTATACAATAGGAGGAAGCTACTAAATGATAGAGCAAAATCCCAAAAAGGGAAGGCATCACTGATCAGTATTAGCAAAAAACTACGGGCACACAAAAAATTGTCTTAAGGCCAGCTTCTAGAGAAAAATTGCACAGGACACTAAGGATAATCACAAGGCTTTCTTTAGTTATGTTAGGAACCTGGGTGGTAATTCCCAGTTATGCTCAGAATTAGTCCAAAATGACAAAAAATACACCGAACCCACAGACATTGCTAACATCCTAGCTGACAGGTTCAGCGCAAACTTCTTCCCCCCCCCCCCACCAAAAGGGCAAATATCTATCCCAGCAGAGTGCTGCCCCTCTGACATCTCAGATGCTCAGGTGAGAGCCGCCCTCTCCAAAGCAAAAAGACAGCATCAATGGGACCAGACGGTGTCCCGGCTGCGCCCTACATGAACTCCAAGAAGAGCTAAACCCAAACATAAAACTACTGTTCAATCTCAGCCTTACTACAGGATATGTGCCCAAAGAGTGGCGTACAGCAACAGTGGTCCCTCTCCATAAAGGTGGTGCCTCAACGGATCCTGGAAACTATCGCCCCATAAGCCTGACTAGCTTGGTCTGCAAAGCTATGGAAAGGATCATCATGGACCTCATAAATAAAGATATTGGGGACCTACAAACACTGGATCCTACCCAGTTCGGCTTTAAGGGCAGATCCTGCCTCTTAAACCTGGTTGATTTCTTTGAAACTGTCACCAAGGCCATTGACGAGGGGAAGGTGGTCCACACAGCCTACCTGGACCTCGCAAAAGCATTCGATACAATACCCCACTCGGGCATTATAGATAAGCTCACCAGCTTAAATATAAACCCCTATGTCACTAGATGGATTGCAAATTGGATCAAGGACAGAATCCACATGGTTAGAATTGCTGGAGCCATGTCAGACTCCAAACCAGTTACAAGTGGTGTCCCACAAGGCTCAGTCCTGGGACCTCTCTTGTTCGGTATATATTTCTCGGAGGTACAGGCCAACATGGAAGGACTGCGGCTGACCAAGTTAGCAGATGACTGCAAACTGGGCGCCATAATCGACTCTCCAGTCGACACAAGCATCCTCCAAAAGGGCCTCATAGAAACAGACAACTGGTGCCAGAGCCATGGCCTCAAGCTAAATGCCAAAAAGTGTATAGTCATCCCCTTTGGCAAAAACAAAGTGCCCACAAATTACCACATAGGTGGTAATCCATTAAGTACAGAAGAAGTAATTGGGGACCTGGGGACCCAAGTTGATAGCAATCTCTCATTTGACAACCACGTGGCCAAAGTGGTTAGAAAAACATTTTATATAGCCCACCTAATCATGAAGGGATTCACATCTAGATCAGGGGACGTCATCGTGCCTCTTTACTCATCCCTAATTAGGCCCATAATTGAGTACAATGCCCCTTTTGGGATGTACCTTACCAGACACCTGCAGCAACTGGAAAGACCCCAAAAGTACCTCACCAAGAGGATCAAAGGGCTCAAACAGATGCCATATGCTGCCTGGTTAAAGAAACTCCAGCTCTACTCAGTGGCATACCACCTGCTCAGAGGCGATCTGTGCCTGACGTATAAAGCCATGTCCAAACCGGAATTAATGGACATGCTGCACCTCAGAAAATCCAAATCCCATCGAGCTACGCACTCGAGAGACTTGAACCTCAGCACTGAAATAAATAGGACATGCTGGAGGGACAGATTCATAACCCAGAGGCTCCCTTCACTCGATCAGTCCCCAGGCCAGTTAAGTCCCTCGTGACTCTCTTCTCTTCAGATCTTAGGATGGTGGGGTGGGTAGAGTTTTGCCCTTTACCACTTCTGTGTCTTCTGTAGACAGAGGCACAGTATACTACCACTACTGAAAAAAGGGCATAGCAAAATAAATTTAAAATGGGTGGCGAAAGCCAAGCACATTCTGGCTAGGCTTATAAATGTCCTAGGGCAGATAGCCATCTATGAACCTATAACACTAACTATAACTGGCAGATGTGTCCCTTTCTTTAAAGTTTTGCAGTGAGGCTCCCATTTGTTATTTAGGCCAGAGGCAACAAGTAAATGTCCCAGCGCATCCTTGTTTTTCCTACGTCTGGGCTATTATTCAAAATATAAGGGCTAAAAACTACCATGGGTAATGTAAGGATAGGCTTTTTAAGATCTTCACAAATCAATAGCATATTACAGACTTGTCAACCTAAGCTACAGTATTTTACTTTCTGTTCGTATAAGGGAAGGGTTTTTGGTTAACTGTGTTAATGATAAACAGTATTCCAACTCTGGAAACAGTACGTTTTTTTGCTGATTTTAGTACTTCATTGGCTTTAACTAGTAGTATTGTGTGTGTGTGTGTGTGTGTGTGTGTGTGTGTGTGTGTGTGTGTGTGTGTGTGTGTGTGTGTGTGTGTGTGTGTGTGTGTATATATATATATATATATATATATATATATATATATATATATATTATGTATGTGTGTGTGTGTGTGTGTGTATATATATATATATATATATATATATATATATATATATATATATATATATATATATATATATATATATAACCATAAGACTGAAATTTCAGAATACTGAAACCCATAATACTGAAATCTTACAATGCTAAATTTCAACATACTGAATTGTGAAGTAGACAATATAAATGCAACTATATATATATATATATATATATATATATATATATATATATATATATATAAAATTGTCACACTCTCCTACCATTGTTGCAGAAGAATTAAGTAAATACTTCACTGAAAGTGTACTATCTCTAATTTAAAAGTAATTGCACAGAGCCATCACTAGCCTCCAGACCTCTCAATATTAACTCCCAACTCCTTCTCCTTTCTGCCTGTTCCCACACATACTGTTAAGAAACTACCGAAAAAGCTCAAGCCCTCTTCAATATCAGCTGACAAGTTACCAGCTGAGTATTTAAAACTAGCAGCTGAAGCCATATCTTATCCAGTGTCGATCCTTAACAATATGGAAAATCGCACAGTCTCCCACCTCAGACTGTTAAATACACACTCCAAATTGAACCTCAGCCCCTCTGCACTTCAGTTGTTCTGAAGCTATCTACAGGACCATCAGCAATTCGTAAAATGGCTTAATGTCATATCCCCTCCTCTTCCCATCACACTAGGAGTATCTCAAGGCCCAGTTCCTGGGCCACTACTCTTCCAGCATTTCTACAGACAACCTCCATAGTGAACTTTCTTAATTGTTTGTGCTATATGCAGGTCGCATCTTGGGTTGTTGTGTATTACACCTAGTAATTTTGTTTGTGAATCTGCATTAATTTTAGTATCATTTTGGGTATAACTTGGCTAGCAAAATTTGCAACCGACTGCCAACATCGTGCCCAACACTGTCAATCCTTAAAAGAACTCTTTTAGTTAGAACTCCAACTTCTGTCCTATAACCAATTAACCTTAGCACCATATCAACCTGAAAAAAACCCTGCCCTTCTACATATTCTCCAGCCCCATACCACAAATCTAAGTCTTCACTCAACAAATAAATCTCTACTTGGTTAATTGGTTATAGGATAGAAGTTGTGGGAGTTCTACAGAGGAGAGTTCTTTTAAGGAGTGACAGTGGTGGGTATGATGTGGGCAGTCAGTTGTAAATTTACCTAGCTATTTTATTGTAGCATGGTTCATAGGTAGGTACAGGCCATTGGCCCTGGGGCCTATACAAGCCCAGCCAAAAAGGTACCCTGGCTTTTGCCCCCCAAGAAAATTATTTTCCTGTGCCACTGTCTAGCAGAGCCACAGAGGTGATCCCCGGGGTGAATTTCCTATTTCCGATTTAAGTCTGTCCTTTTTAAGGTTAAGTTGGTGAGAATTGGGGAAGCATACAGAAGTGTTGATAGAAAATGGGTTCTAGCATTGGTAACCATAGAGGTGATGGATACTTTTTATTTACAGAAATAAATCTCTACTAAAAGTGTTCAAATCCACTAATACAGCAGGGGACTTGCTATTTTCTCTTGTGTAGCAACAAGATGGAATTCACTACCTCACAGCATCAGAACCAACACAAATACCAACCAATTCCAAAGATTCTTAATTATCTTAATGACACCTGGCGCTTTTCCTGTACTACTTAGAATAACTAGTTTTAACAGCTTCTGGTCATAAGTTTTCTTCTTCCCTGACCGCATCAGAATCTATGATATCTCTAACATCTTTTTCTGTTCAGTCCCCCCCCCCCCCCACAAACCCTTCCTCCGCTTACTTTAAGAAACCATAATGTCTACAGTACAATAAGGAATTATATCAGATGATTGTATTGTGGTGCCCGTGCCCTGGCCCAGCAATCAGTGAGACTCGAGCCTCACCACTAACACCAAAGAGGGCGTCTCGTATGAGAGGAAAGGATAACCGATACAGTAAGTGCAATTTCCCGTAAGAGCTCACAGAGATCAGTCAGTCTGGGGCTGGTCGCTCCCCAGGTCCCCAATAAGACTCCCCACTGGCACAGCTATAGGGTCCAGATAGCCTAGCTGGGCAAGCTAAAATCTCTAGTACTCTGTCCAACCAGTGCTTAGTGTCCCTGCCCAAGTAGCTGACACGCACACTTTGAGATGATTTATACAACCACACAGACCCTCCTGGGGAAGGCTGGCACGGGTACTCCAGCTGTGCCCCCATTTCCAAACTATATGGTAGTACTCTGCCACCACCCAGCTAATATCAGCTACCCAAAGGCCCTTAGAAGGGTGTCCAATTATTACTGTGCAATACTATTATCCAATTGGTAGATGTGGCTAAAAAGTCGAGGCTTATTAGAGTGACTTGGTACAATAATCTGTATAAACGTGCAATGTATTCTAGAGCTTAAATTCTCTCTACACAAACCAGCCACAGTTAAAAGGTTATTAAAAAAATATTTAATAATAAATTAAAACCATAAGACAATACTTTCTATTACACTGTCAGTGCTAGTCAATAGTTCAGAGATCACACTGAAATACTTAAAATAAATCAGTAGTACAGTTCTGACATGACAGAAAAAACACTTGGTCTAATCTTTCTAGTCCTATTTCTACAAGAAAACACAAGTCTAAGATAACTTAAGACAACAGGCAGTGCTGCGAGTTGGATGATCAAGATAAAAATGCTGAATGCCTTATGGTGCTGTTTAAATTGAAACTGTTCTGATAAAACATTACATCATTTCACTTTCCTGGTGTTCCCAGACTGACAACTGCGTTTACATTCTTTCACACTTGGGTAGAAACCAGTGCAATAAAGGATATTCCACATGTAAATTCTGGTCGTTAACTTTAGCCTTAAAACAATAGGCAGGAAGCCTTCATCTAGCCCAGCCGGAGCCGAATTGTAAACATCAAAGGCAGTCATGAAATTTTAATTTCAAAGGACCGACAAGAAATGCTTGACTTGGCTTTCTTTACAGCAGAGGGCAATGTTGCCACATTGTTAAGTTCAACATTTCACAGCATATTCTTTCATTAAAGAAGACACGCTTGTATTTCTCAACATTTCACAGTATTTACAAATGATAGAATTATGTACCAAATATTTGACTAGGCTGGCAGCCTTCACCCATCTCTACCACTCTTCAACATGTGCACACTGAGAAAATGTAGTAATTGTCTCATGTTTATAGATAACCTCTGCCGACCTCTTACCTGCTAAGTATCTAGCAGCTAAATTTATTGCTTACCCTATCTCTATCCTAATTAATAGAACCATCATTGAAGGCACCGTCCCATCCATCTGGAAAATCTCATACAATTACCCTACAGAAAGGTGGTAACTCAACAGAACTTTCTAACTATCTTCCAATTGCCCTGCTCTCTCCCATAGCTAAAATCATGGAAAAATGCATCTATAGTCAACTGCTAGACCACCTCCTCCAAAATCTTTTAGCTAGCTCACAACATGGCTTTCTACCTTTCCACAGCACCACTACAGCAGTCTTATCCTTCTCTGACCATATTAACAAGAACCGTAACAATAACACCTGTTCTCTGCTATCTTTATAGATCTCTCCAAAGCATTTGGTATGGTTAACCATCACCTACTACTGAATATACTAAGTCCCTTTCACTTGATAGTCAAGCTCTACAGTGGTTCAAGTCCTACTTGGACAACAGGCAGTACTCTGGGACAACACTCTTATCTTCCCACCTTCCTGTCTCTCGGTGTACCCCAAGGTTCTGTTCTGGGCCCTCTTCTATTCTCTATCCTTATAAACTATCTGTCTACTAGTATCCCACATGCTGTATCCATTCAATACGCAGATGACTCTACCTTAATCTCCTCGGCTAATGAACTGCAGTCACTCACCCAAAAGGTCTTTGAACTTCTTGAGGATTGTTTTTTACAACGTTGCCTCCTCCTTAAACTACTACTGTTTACTCCCACACTCTAGTTCCCCCCCCCCACACTTTACTTCACTATTAAATCTAAATAGTACAGTTATATCCCCTGACACTACCACTAAACTCTTAGGAGTGACAATTGACCACAGCCTTAACTTTGATACTCGTATTAACACCACAATAAAATCAGTTAACCAAAAACTAGTCTCCCTCTATAGAATTAAACCTTTCCTTACTCCCATAGCTATAACTTCTGTTGCCCACACCCACCTCATCTCAACACACTACTTTTTTTTTTTTTTTTTTTTTTTTTGTATGCATCCCTTATATACACAAATCTATCAAAAAGCAACCTCAACAAGCTGGCAATCTCCTACAATAACCTTGCCAGATTTGCTACTGGCTCCCCTGTTAAAATCTGAAACAACTGGGTTGGCTGGAACTGCAGAACCAAATTCTACTTCAACTATTACCCATAAAACCCTTTATCATCCAAGTAACACACCAATTCTCAGAAGTGTAATCTGCCCATATAAAATCTTGCAAACCTACGCTGTGCAACCAAACTACTCGTCACTACTAAAAAATCTAACAATAAAGCAGGAGAATCCCTTTTCGCTGACACTGTAGTCAAAAGCTGGAATCCTACTTCCTGGTGAACTTGCATCTTTTCTTCAACTTTTCTATTTATAAAGAAACTTAAATCGTACCTTACAACCCACTGGCTATGTCCCTGTACTATCTTTTTTACATCTTTCTTCAACTTTAAGGCCACAACCATTTAAGCTGACTTACTGTAACTAGGAACAACTGAATTGGCCATCTTACTGTCTTATCAACAAGTTTCTACCCTACAGCTAATTCTTCCAATCCCATTTTTAAGTACTTTGTTCTCTTATTCCTGCTTATCACTTTTTTTTATTTATTTTATTTTTTTTATTTTACATTTGTTGACAGGGCTAGTCTAACTGGATAAATGTCCTTTTTCAGTAGAGGCCCAGGGAGAAGCTCCAAGCATGAACACTAACAAAGTTAACAATATATAACAAAGACATGTATAATAACGGCACAGAGGTAAAATTGACTAAAGACATTGTTAAAAAATTAAACTAAACGAGTACACTAAGCACAAGCTGGGTATGGGCAAACGGTCAGGTCCTTACATTTATCCTATTACTATGAGAAAGAGAATCAGTAGATTTGGAGGTATAGGTAAGGGGCGAAGGGAAGGGGTATGAGCAGGAGGGGAAAAGTTTCAGTCTGGGTTAGCACAAGGACAAAGCCACTGAGTTTTAAGATGTTCTTTAATATGCTTTTTGAATAGAGAAGTAGAAGCTAGAGTTCAGGAGTGAGCTGATTCCAGTTTTTACCTAGTGTTTGAGAAAAGTGAGTCACCAGCTTTGTTGTAAGATTTAACTGATGTGACCAGGAGTTTGTTAGCAGAACGTAGTGTAGCTAGGTTTTTATATGGTGTAATCAGATTAGTGAGGATAGGGGTGTTATTGGGGTGGTGTAGTAACTGACAGAGTAGATGGTTCTGCAATTCTAGCCGTCCTAGTTTAAGGTTAAGGCAATGGTGAGTTTGAAATGGAGAGCTTGTGATAAATCTAGCTATGCTATTATAACGGGTAGAAAGTTTTGAGATATTATTTATATATATATATATATATATATATATATATATATATATATATATATATATATATATATATATATATATATATAGCTGAGGCATGTAAAAGGGTAGAAATGAGGTGGGTTTGGGCAATAGTTATCCTGGCTGTGGGGATAAGGAAGGGTTTAATTCTATAGAGGGTTCAAAGTTTTTTGTTAACAGTCTTTATGGTGGAGTTAATATGGTCATCATAGTTAAGACAGATCAATTGTAACACCTAGTAGGCGGGTGGTAGTATCCGGGGTTATGTTTGTAGCATTGTTAGAGGTAATAGAGAAGAATGGAGTGGGTGATTTTATGAGATGGAGTAAAAAGCAGTAGTTTTGTTTTTTTTTTGGATTAAGCAGGAGGCAATGTTGCAAAAACCAGTTTTCTACAATTTGGAAAACAGTTTGGGTTAGGGACTGGAGGGAGGCTATGTTCTTAGCAGTACAGATTAAGGTAGTCATCTGCATATTGGATGCAGGTGGCTTGAGGTATGTTCATATGGAGGTCGTTGATAAATATGGAAAGATATGGAGGTCGTTGATAAATATGGAAAGAAGGGGACCTAAGATAGAGCCTTGTGGGACTCCAATATTTACTTGAAGTAATGAAGACAGTTTGTTGTCCCAAAGTACTGCTTGCTGTCTGTTTTAGAAGATAACAACTAAACCATTGTAATGCTAGTGGATCAAGAGAATGATACTTTAGTTTGTCTAGAAGTAAGTTATGGTTAACCATATCAAAGGCTTTTGATGGGTCTATAAATAGCGCAGAGGAAAAGGAGTTAATGTTACAATTTTTATTTAGAGTCAGTGAAGGATAGAAGGGCAGTTGTGCTGTGGAATGGTCTAAAGCCATGTTGGCAGTTGGCTAGTAGATTATTTTGTAGTAAGTGGTTGAGTAGTTTGTGAATACATTTTTCCATTATCTTGGCTAATAGGGAGAGTAAGGCAATAGGTCTATAGTTAGAAAGCTCTATGGAAGATCCACCTTTATGTAGAGGGATGATGTGGGATACTTTCCATATGGTAGGGATTTTGCCTTGGTAGTTCAAGGATAGATATGGGGTAGTCTATAGCTTTTGCGGCAATTTGTAGGTATTCAGATGGGAGATGGTCGGCAGAAGGGGGTGCAAGGCTTCAGTTTAAGTAGCTTGTAGATAAGAGATGTAGGAACGGGGTGTATATGAAAGGTAGGAGGTGAAGTCTTGGTGGTATTGGGTGGGAATGCAGTAGGTGGAGGAAGAGAATTGGCTAGGGATTGAATGGCTTCTGTAAAGTAGTTATTAAAGGCATCGGGGATCAGGTTGGAATTATTATGGTTGAAACCTAATGGGGCAGGAGTAGTAGAGTGACCTGGCTGAAGTTTGTTTAACCCTGACCAAAATTTTTGTGGAGTTGAGTGGATTGTTGGATGTGAAGGTAGAAGTCTTTTTTTTGTCTCTAAGAGTGTCTTTCTTGGTGGCATTTCTTAATTGTTTAAGAGGAGGTGATCAGATGGGCATTTGGTAGCCCTCCATTTAGCCCATATTTTGTTTCTAAGAAGCATTTTTGCTTAGTTTAAGCCATGGGGCAGATTTATTTTTTATTCTAGTGGAGTGGTAAGGTGCGTGGTAGTCTAGTATTTGAAGAAAGTTAGTGTTGAAGTAGGTCACAGCCTCCAAGTTCAAGATGGGTCAGTGGTGACCAGTCACATGCTTGCAATTAGTTAAGGAAACTATCTGGGTTAAAGAATTTTTTTGAGCGGGAAGTTTTGAGATTGAGTAGTTGGGATATGAAGTTTTTGTCTTGTGTGAGTGAGCATATGGTCACTGATATTGTCGGGAAGCGTTCCTGGAGTACAATTGCTAGGGTGATTAAGGATCCAGTCAAGAGTAGATTCTTTCCTGTTAGGTTTGTGGATTCTAGTAGGAGTGGTTATAAGTTGAGTGACTCCAAAGAGATTTAAGTCATTAGTAGGGTTTATGGAATTGCAGGTAAGCCAGTCTATGTTGAAGTCAACCCAGTACAATGGACTCCTGTGGTAGTTTGGTAGAGAAGTAATTAAGTTTTCGAGAATCATAGTATTTTTACCAGGGGGAAGATGCATACAAATTAGGTAGATTTGGAGTTGTTTGGAGTTTGGTAGACAACATTTCAGATTTGGCATCTAATGATGGTAGTTCATTAGAGGGAAACCTGGAGATTAGATTTATAGAGAATAGCTATGCCTCAACCTTTTTTGGTTTTGCGGTCACATCTAAGGATACTATAACCTGGAGGGGTAATTTCCTGGTCTAGGGTAGCAGGTTGTAGCCAGGTTTCTGTAAGACATAGAATATCAAATGAGTGTAAATCCAGGAGTGCGTGCAGGTGGGAAATTTTATTGTTGATGCTTCTAATATTAAGGTGGGCTATCCGAAGGGAATTAGGTGCTTTAGCTAGTATAGAATGTTTAGGTGAAGTTACATTATCAAGGCTATTGTTGTCATTGTTGGGACCAGGGTTTGGATTAATATCCCCGTGTAAGTAGAGGAGATATTGGAGATAATGTGGGAATATAAAGATTTTGTGGGAATTAAGAATTTTTTTGATAGAAGTACGTCACATGTTCTGTGATATTTTGGTAGTATATAATTTGAGGTAGAGGTGATGTTACTGTGGTTAAGGGTGAAGAAAGAAAAAGTTTGTTGGAAATGTTGATTTTGTTCAAGTAGAGTAAGATTGTCAAAGAAGGTGAGAGAATAAGGTATGGTCAGTGAGGCTATTGTGGTAGTTAAAAGTAACGTGTGTGTGAAATTAGTTGAGAGTTGGGGCCATGGTGGTGAGTAGATGTAGGTGAGTTTAGCTTGTGTGAGTTGGTGAGGTTGAAAAAAAGATAAGGTTGTTTTAGGAGAATGAGGGAGGTTTATAATATACAAGAAATAAATTAATGGAGGTTGAAAAGGAGGTGAAATGGGAGGTAGTATAAAAGATGGTAAGGATAGGAGTAGTTCATTTGAGTGGTAATGTGAACTAATTGGATAAGAAAGATAGGGGAGTGGCTTAGTGAAGTGGAGCTGTGTGATTGGTTAAGAAAAAGGGAGTGATTAAGTGGTATATGGCTAGGACCACTGGGGGTGGGTGGGAATTGGGGGTAGGGGAGCGGAGTGAGCCCATAGGGCGAACAAAGCTGGGCAGACCCAGGTAAGGTGAAAGCAGTGAGGAAACAATCAGTAAGGTGGAAGGTAAGAACAGGAGGCAGCAAGTCAAAAGGCAGAAGTTGAGAGTCTAAGGAAGGGGGAAGTAGAATAGAGGGGGAAACCTGGGAGAGTAAGGGTTAACCTAGGAGTAGTAGAGGTGGAGAGGAGGGTTAGGTAAAGGGTTTATAAGGACTAGGGAAGGAGATGGGTGCAAGGTACAAAGGACTATGGAAGAAGATGGCAAAGGAGAAGAGTGCAACAAGTGTGAGAGTTAATTTAGGAGGAAGGAAGAGAAATGGTGGGATTAGAGGTGGGTATAGACTGCCATCTAGTGGCCAAAGCCTATAAGTGCCTTGTAAAGAGATCGCAGTAGTTGGATAAGAATAAAAAGAAAAGTAATGGAGAAGGGAGAGTTTAGAGAGGTACTACAATACAGATTGTGGGCTGCAGTATCATAGAGACAGATAGTGGGCGTCTACCACATACTTCTAAATCCTTGTCTCTCTTCTCATAGTAAAACATGTTTTTGTTATGGAATACATGTTATTGTCCAACATTCTTGTAATTAATGTTCTGTTTGTGTGTCTTCTATGTGGAGCTTTTCTCCCCGGGCCTCTACTGAAAATGGACATATATCCAGCTAGACTAGCCCGGTCAACAAATGTAAAATAAATAAAATAACTACATCCTAGTGTGGAACAGATGCAGTATTTAATGCTGTTGGAGGGATGACTCTCACATGAAGATGCTACAAATAAGTAGATTGTCAGTACCACACACAAACGTGCAAAACACAGGCAGCACCATCTTAAAACATTTGTGCAAAAAGGCACATTCTCAGTTCAGAAGCTCATAAGTCAAGCTCAAAACACTTCATCCTTGTTACAACTCCACTGTGAGACACTAATATACCAGTCAGCAGACCAAATAAGGATAGGGTCACAGTCGCCCATCAGGTGCCAGGATTCATTTTATCACACAGGCGACAAAGCCACTGCACCACAAGTACACGACACGGACCTAGTGCACATGTATATAAATGACTTGAGACATACATCCCTGGACTATGTGGACAGAAATGTAATGGAACTCTTAGAATGCGTGTCCAAGTCTGGTATGAACCTATAGCCTTGAGCAGCATTTGCTTCTGGTGTCATTCACAGGGAATCCAATATAAATCGACCTGAAAGGAGATGGCAGACCGTTCTAACTGCTTTACCAAGAATGGCCTGCCCCCCAAATGCTTTTGTTTATTGGCTAAAACTTTACCCACCCCCATAGTGCCTTAAAGCTTCCAACATCACATTATACATTATCATGATTCTATTTTGTTAAGTTATTTTCTGCTAGAAGCCTTAACAAAAACACTCCATACAAGTGCTCCTTACCCTGCAAAACATTGATGTAAAAGAGACTTGATTCAAGACCATTGACAGAACCCCATCAGTGCAGGGTTTCCAACTACCACACATTCTGGCCCACCACACTAGATGAAGGCACTATAGGTAGCAGTGTCAACATTTGTTAAAAAAAAAAAAACCCTTCACCTACAGATCTGTTGGACAAGATAACAGTATGGAATTCCTCTATGCAAAGCTTACCATTATCAAGATCCCTTAGTTATCGCATCATGGCCAACTGTAAGATCTCTTCTATGTCTCCCACAGCCCATAACTCCTTCCTAACTAATGTGGAGAACCTATGGGTTAAGATAAACACTGTTCTCCAAGGGGATTTCAACTATCTTTCCATTAACTAAAAGACTTTTATACATCCGCTTACATATACAACCAGAGATTTTTGGACTTCATTGGTGCAAACTGTATGGATCAGTTAGTCTGAACCCCAACCAAGAATGATAAAATTCTGGACTTGATCCAGACCAGTTTAGGACAGCTCTGTTCTCTACCAGTGGTCACTCCTTCCCTGTTCAAAACTGGACTGCAAAATTAGTCACATTTATCTTGAGCTTGAAGCCAGAACCATCCTTCAATACCTCTTTATTCAGAGGCTGTGCCAAGGCTAACCTACTAAAACTGAGTGACCTGGCTAAATTCAACATACCATTTAAACTTCATGACCCTACTGCTTATGCAGAATCCTTTACTGCCAAATTCTAGGCACATACAAACAGTAGCATAGATGCATCTGTCCCCCTTCAAAATCACTACAACACCAAATTCAAATATAAACCCCTGTGGTGGAACACAAATCTAAACAGGCTCTGTAATAACAGAAGAAAAGAAAAACAATGCACATAAAATAAATGCAACTCTCAAGATGCAAAAAAAAAAACCTCCTGCTAAGCTCAGCAGTGAACACTGGACCCTGATCAAATCAACCAAAGCCAGATATGGATGTAAAACTGCCCCCCTGGCAAAGAACAATGATAAAGCCTTTAATGTTGGAAATCGGTACAGTATTCAGCATTGTACAGAGCTAATAGCAAATGTAGTCACATACCTGGACCCACCCAGAGGATACTGCCAATCTAATATCGGGTAAATTCAGCTCTAACTTTAACCCCTCTACCCTCCTACATTCCCAGATAACATGCCTGCATCTACACCTCACTCAAATCTCCAATGAACTAGCCCTCCGGTTTATCCATCCTTATAGAAGCGGTATTCTTGGCCTTGGATAGTACCCTATCACGCTGCCTTACCGATGAGCCTGAAACATTGCCTACTCCCTACAGAGGCTATTCAATGTCCGCCTTAAAACAGGCTTTGTACCAGATGAATGGAGGACAGCAACAGTCCTCCCCAAGCACAAAGTTGGGGCATCAATGGACTTGGGAAATTACAGATCCTTAAGTCTGACCAACCTCATCAGTAAGGCTATGGACAGTATCATTAATTAAAAAAAAAAAAAAGGAAATAACCTATAAACTCTACGTAAGCTAGTTGACCTCTTTGAGAAGGTTATAAGTTACTAAAGCAATGGATGATAAATCAGTACACAGTGCACATCACCAAGGGTCCAACAGGTTTCATCTTTTATATACAGGAGATTTATTCCAGTAATTTAGAAGAAATGTAAATCGTATGTATTCAGGAGGTATTTAATGCAAGAGAGACTGGAGGTATTTAATGCAAGAGAGACTGGAGGAATACATGATGTCAAATGACAAAAGAACAGAAGCAGCTTCAAGTAGCTATTCAGATGAGTTTATAAAACTGTAGAAATCAGAGGATGAAACAAAGGCAAGACTGTCTGAGATCTCAAAAATAAATGCTTTAAAAATGGTACAGTTGGAAAACAAGGCATACAGAGAAAAAAATGATTTTCTGTTAAGCCAGAGAAACTGGAAGGAAAGATACAAATAAGTAGTTAGACTAGTATTTCACAGTATGAGTTAAATGAAAAGGCACACAGTGTCTGCTCTAAATCTGGCTATGAGAAATCAGACAATACCTATATTAGTAAAGATGCAGGCATGCCAGTCAAAAGAGGTGCTCCTGACAAAACTGTGCTAGAAGGTAAAAGTATTAAAAGTTAGGGGCATCAGAATGTTTGTGGAAAACTATTACCACACCTCTCAATCTTAGTTAAAAATCTGGACAAAGCCATAAATGGGGAGACAAAGGTCCAAAAATACAGACACTTTTTTTAAATATTGCTCGTACAAACATAGAAAGTTGACAGAATAACAGGTTTTGCATCAACATGAATTTTCTGAAGGGTATGAAATCTGAAACTCAAATGTCTGCCATTTTCTGTCCTCAACCCTCAGTGGCTTGCCAATGATTTTCCAGAAAACCACAATTTTGAGAAATCCACCAAAGGGAGTGGACATTCTGTGAATGCTGACAGGCATGTGTGATATTCAAGAATCTGTCTTGCAGTGTTGGGAGTTGGCTTAAACAGTAATTTACTGTGGTCCAATGGTGGAATGTTTGATCCCCTCAGCCTCCATTACCCAACTGTGTGACTCGGACACAACTTACGGGTTGAGTGTGATAAAGCTCCATGGAGATCGCTGCTGTACCCTGGAAAGCAAATCCAAGTAAATAAAATAAATTATGCACAGCTGTCTTTTGATTATTATTTCCTGGGATCAAAGACATTTTGTATGCAGAACAGACTAAGAAAAAAATTAAAAGTTTAGCCAACAAACAATGAGCCAGCAAGCTGAAGTGGACTCTACTTCTCATTCTTCTGACCATTTAACAAAACTCGCAGGAAAAATCTGCCAGTGAAACCTTTTCTGTTCAAATGAAAATGATGGAGCTCCAAGAAAAAGATCAGGAGCTGACTAGAAAATTCAGGAGTACTTTGGACTTGAAACAGATACTGGTATTCAGAGGTAAAGTATCTTGGCCTGAACCACAGACCAGCTCTTGAGAGCTTGAGACAAGACAGTACAGTTGTTGTGCAAGAACTTACCAGAACAGTAGATGTGTAGCTAAAGCTACTGTAGTGATCATTCGAACAAGTTATATCCTGTCAAGTATATAATGGCTGGACAGCTTCTAAAGCTTCAGGGCACCTTCCAGGTGCCCAAATGTCAAGCAGTTCAAGTTGAGCTGAATAAAAGTTTGGGTGGTAAGTGCTTCAGAGCTTTCCTGCCAGCAGAAAGAGGGAGACTGAGCCATGAAAGGACTATGCTTGTAACAACAAAACAAAATTCCAGACCTGGACATAAAAAAAAAAACATACCACAACAGGGATGGAGGGAGGAGATACTGCAGCAGTGATCATTCAAACATCATTGATCATTCAAACATCATCTACTGTTATGGTAAACTGAACTTACACAACTGTACAATGTCCATACTATTAATCATTGCTGCAGAAGCCTTGGCTATATGGGTAGATTACTTTACCTAATTACATTTGGGAGGCAAAAGGAGTCCAGAAACCCTTGGAGAACGATCCTAGGGTAAGAATCAAGCTTATAGTGCTTTGTAAAAATATGTACAGAGGACCAAATAGCAGCTTCTAGAATATTCCTAGAATCCAAACCTTTCCAAAAAGCCAAAGATGTTGCTAAGGCCCTGGCAGAGGGGGCCTTGGCCCTGCTTGGAATAGATGATTTGTTATGGTGAATATAACAAAAGGTAACAACCATTTGGAAATGGTCCATTTTGACAGAGGTGTCCTTTCTTACCTTCACAAGAAATAACTATACCTCCAAGATCTTTGATCAGTTAAGTCAAACTACCAGAGTTGTCTGTGGACATCCAAGGCTTGGAGCATCCTTTCTCTCATTTTTAGATTCAGAAAAGAAAATGGAGAAATTGATAGCTTGGCTTAAAGTAAACTTGGATACCACTTTAGACACAAAAAGGAATAGTTCTCAAAGAAAACCTGTCCCTGTGGAAAATGAGGTAGAGCTGACTTATCACCAGAGCTTGCAACTCTGATACCCTTCCTGCACAGGTCAGAGCAATCATCTCCATGTTATGAACCTCAAGTCAGCCAGATTCGCTGGTTCAGTTGAACCAAGTGTTAGCTTCTCCATCACAAAATTAAGATCCTAAGGAGGGGGACTACTGGATTACTTGGTGGCCTCTTATGCAAAATCCCTTTCAAGAACTTTTTGACATAATAATGCATTGAAAGAGGAGTAGGCAGACATGCTAAAATAGTCTATAAATGAACCTTCACTGAGGAATGCAAAAGGCCATATGATAGCAATTCATACAAACCTTGTAAAACCAAAGATCAACTAGCTCTGAATGGGTGCTGTATGTTATTGGCACCAATTAGAAATGTTTTAATTTGCTAATGTATGACTTTTCATCAGCAGGTTTTCGTGCTTCCTTCAGTACCTCCTGTACATCCTCAGTAAACAGATGCCTAAAGGGAATTCAAGACCCTATTATCCAGGCAGTCAACTGAAGTTGACTGGGATCAGGATGTAACAAATGCCCCTGATCTTGTGTTGGCAGATCATTCTGTGAGGAAGCTTGTGGTAATTGCTGCTGGCCATTTAAAAAAAAAAAAAAAAAAACATTTGCATAGGCCAGAAGTCCTGCAATGATCTTGGGGGATTCCTTCTGAATTTTCAGGAGTACCTGGGGTATTGGTGGAAATGTTGGAAAAGCAAAGCATACACAACATTCCTGACAAAAGAACAAAAGAAAAGGCATTTGTCTTCAGGCCTTCTTACATGGAGTTCTGGAAAAGAAACTTGACAGTCGATTGTTCAAAGAGGAGGCAAAAGATTACATGAACTCTCCAAAGATGGAGCAAATGTTGGAAACCTGCTGATGTAGTTTCCATTTGTGAGAGTCCATCAAGGTCCTTCTCAGCTTGTCTGCCACACAACATTGCTATGTGAGAATGTAGGGTGCCTGTACAGTTACAGTGCTGGGAAGCTATATCCCAAGCTAACATGGCTAGTCTGCAAAAGAGGTATGATCTGGTTTTCCCCTTGCTTGATTGTCTGACACACTATGAAGAGGTCTTGGGGGCCAAAGATGGTTTACAGAGTTCAGTGCCTTTATCAAGCATCTTCTACTTTGTGCTTGCATCTGACCTTGATGTCCCACACCCCTGCACTTTTATCCCTCCTGAAACTGCTCCCCAAGCGAAATCCAAAGTCTCTATGGTGACTGTCTACTTTGGAGCAGGGAGGGAGAAGGGGAGACTTTGCTTTGAGGATATTTATTGTCTCCATCAAAAGACTTCTCTTCTTACAAACCCCAGCAATGGGATTTGAAAAGATAAAGGGTGTTTATGCTGGGACCAAAAGTTTCAGATACCACCGTATCTTTCTCATGTATCTTTCTCATGTGGAGTCTTGTCAAGATGATATGAGAATCATACGTGCCGTGAGATCCAAAATTCTGAGGTAGTCTGTTGCAGTGACCAAAGTGAGTGGAAAATCTTAGAAAGCAGATCTAAATAAGAGCTTTTTTTTCCTGTGGAACAAAACCTCTTTAACAGACATGTCTATCTGACATCCCAGGAACACACTCCTGTGTGAGTTAAAGATCTCTAACACAAGTTGGGATTCAAAAATCTTTCACATAAAGGTTCCTGACACTTTAAAAAAGATTCTGCAAAGATAAGCAAATCCTCCAACTATGGAAAAAAATGTGGATACCCTGTAACTGGCAATTACCTATAACTGGAGCTAGACACTTTGAACACTCTTGGTGCAGCAGACACTCTTGGTGCAGCAGACAGTCCAAAGCTTTAAGGCTGAGAACTGATGTGATTTAGATATACAAACCCTTAAACGTCAGAAGTCTGGATATATAGGGGTGTGATAAGAATCTTGTGTCTAGTCATGTCTAGTCATACCAGTAAACTAGAAAGCGGTAGTACCAACAGGTTGTAAAGTGACATAATTTTGAAATAGGGCACTATCACAAACAAAGATCCAGAACTGGTCTCAAAGCACTTTCTTTAGCAGTAAGAATATCCTTTAATAAACCCTTCCTAACTTGTGAAAGAGAAACTGGTTCTATCCGTCCTTGGACAGCATGAGATGAGCAGGTGGAAAAGAGTTTGATCAGGAGGATGAATTATGACCCCTTGGAAAGGAGAATGTCTGACGCAATCTGCTGCCAAAGAGAATGAAGATTAAGACTTTCTGGAAGAAAAAAGGGGCCAGGATGGGAGTGTTACATGGCCTCTTGAATAGTAATTCGGACATATTGCATTGCCCTTTGTTTTGGGAGATTAGATAATTTGGACATATTGCATTGCCCTTTGTTTTGGGAGGTTAGACACTTTTTGGCACATCCTTGCCATTCCTTCTTAAATGTCCATTTACCTGAATTCTGTGAGTGTTTCCATTTTTTTTCTCTCCCAAAAATGGACAATTTGAAATGGAAAGCAGAAAAATCTGATTCCCTGGATCAGCTTGCCCCTTTCATTACACGTTTCACCTCTGCAGCAGAGGGGCCAAACACTAAATGCAGCCATGCAAACCTCCTTAAAACGGTACTAGTGGTCATAGTCCTGGAAGAATTACCAACAGCGTCACGTACGTACTGCAAACTAGGAGTAGTGACCTCTGCAAAAGAGGAAACCAAGTTATTTCAAGCAGTTTTTCCTCTCTAAGAAATTGCAGATAAAACATTCCCCATATTTTCACAATTTGTCAGAATAAACTTCAGTATATGAACCTGACAGTTCAATATTCTGAAAACCTCTGGCACAACAGGGAAACCTTCACAGGACCAACAATAGTGGCTCTCCTTTGCCCACTGAGGTGATTCCCAAGACCAGAGGGTATGGCTAGCCCCTGGTCCATAATGGTTGCAGGTACTACACCAGAGGGATCTGGGGGTAAAAAGTGAGTAGTCTGAGGAACAACAAATAGCCATAGCAGAGTTAACCACCTGCAGCTGAGGCAAATTGCTAGCCTGCTGTGATGGCAAATGCTGTTTTAACTTTTTTCTTTTTGTAGCGGAAGCAGGGCCGACCATGGACTAGTAGTCTGTTCCATGGTCAAACTGAAAATGGTGCCTTTTCCTGGGGAAGACTACCAGCAAATGTTAGTAAAACTACTAGTCCACAAAAGTTTTCCCATTAAAAGTCACAGTAGAAAGCACTTTCAAATCACTGTTATCCTAACCAAGGAAAATTTCTCCACAGAAAATATGCTTTCCCAGTTACTTGGCACTACTTTTAAACTGAAAAAACAACACAAGTGCTCCTTTTAAAAGGTATGTTAGTCTTGACAGTCCATTAAAACACACTCCTAGCTTTAAAATTCCATTTTCCTGAAAAGGAAAGTAATAAAACATCAATAAATTTAAGAAAATGGAAAGCCCCCCACACCACCAAACGGGATTTCCCAGCAATGGAAAGCACACGCTGATGGTCAATCCTCAAAAGCCTCGAAGCATACTCTTCGTCAGTAAAGCTCTGACTGGATTCAAGCCCAGACTTGTCTTTTTTAGTCAGCTCAGCTTGAGCTGCTTGACAATTTGTGAGCATGGAAGGTGCCTAGATACTTTGTAAGCTGGCTGGCCATTCTATCCTTGGCGGGATACAAGTCGCATAACTAAGGTTAATGCAGCAGTGATAGATTATGATTTAACATCAGCAATAATGTGAAATGAGTGAAATAAAAAGGAATAAGTGTAAAGTATCTTTCCTCCAGCAGTTTAGCCATGAGAACCGTGCTTCTGCAAGAAGTGGATAAAAAGACTGTATGTTGACTGTTAAATTGGTAGGCAGACTTTAAATTATACTTCTCACTTGGTCATTAATGTTCAGAAAGACAATGGAGGTTACTAAAGATGTTGCTTTAAGTTAAGAAAAAAAATTTTGCTCTTAGTAAAATTTGTATAACAAATTCCTTACGCAAGCTGCAATTTATATTGTAAAGCAATTCTGTTCAGTATGCAGAGTGAGTTAGAGAGGAATCTTGTCAGTAACTGTTTATGCTAGGAATATTAAAAGTAAGAAAATATTTCTCTTTAGTGAGCTGTATCTGAGCTTTACACTAACAAAACAGGATATAAGCAATATAATGTTCTGACCGTGAAGTAAATTGCATGTTGTATTGTACGGTAGTTCTCTCCAGGTCACATTTAAAATTCATCTGCATGCAGGAGTCTTATTACCACAGACTGCTTATGCTAGTGATATTAAAGAAAATATTTCTCTTTACTGTACTGTATCTGGGCTTTACATTGTAAACAAGATAAAAGCATTATAATGTTCTGATCTCAGGTTGCTGAGGATGATTAAAAAATGTATTGAGCCTATTGTATGCAATTTACTATTTAACAATCACCCCCCGTCTTTATAAAAGTTTAAGTAATGTTAGTTTTATGCTGCAGACAAGGGAATTGTTTAAGCAAATGGACTAGAAAATGAAAAACATGAAAAAAAAGACCGTTTAAGAACATCTGAAAAGAGCTGTTAATTTTATCGGGGTAAATTATTTTTAGCTGCAGACAAACAAAACATAAGCAAGCAATTAGTCATGACAGGCTTAACCAGTGTGCTCTAAATCTCTACACTATTTGATTTGTAAAGTTGTTATAGCAATAACCTACGCCTGGGTGTGGGTAATGCTGGATTTACCCACGGTTGGTGTGATTTGGTCAAGGGCGAAGCCAGAGTGGCCAAACAAAGCCAACCGTGGGTAAATCAGCATTACCCACACCCAGAAGTGGGTTATTGCTATTATACAATGACATTATTTAAGAAAAATTAATTACTTTTCTTAAATGGTATTGTATAACGCCTCCTTGCTGCCCTTCTGCAGTTGTCTGGTATTCTGCGGCAGTTCTGCTGTACTGCGCTTACGTATGCCTACACAGTACATCAGAGCTGTGGGCAAAAGCAGCGGAGAAAGCAGGATCTCAGTTGCTTTTTACTGTTTCGCTATAACGGCTTTAAAATAAGCAACGGAGATCTCCGTTGCTTTTTTTAAAGCTGTCTCGCTATGTTAAACTCTTTTAACATAGCGCGACAGACTTGTACTAATGGAAAAAGCCCGGACCTTTTTCCATTAGTACAAGTATTTACAATGTGCACGCTGACCAATCAGCGTGCACGTTTTGGAATATTAATGAGAGGTCGTGGTATAATAGTTGTTTCTCTACCTTCAGCAAATGTTTTGCGGATGATTAGTCTTCAGGTGCAAGCAATAATGGACCAAACAAAGTGTTCAGTCATTCATATAAAAGTCATTAATGTAACCATTTAAATGAGAACTGCCAAGCAGTCCAGTGAAAATAAATGAAGTTTGACACTGTGGGAAGTGTGTTGGGGATTGGTAAAGTATAGTTCAGGTGTTTACCTCAGGCACAAGGTGCAGGGTTTGATTGTCATCATTGGTCAAACTTTGTTTATTGGTAAGGCACATAATAGTCTGACTGAATGCCTAGTATTTATCCATGAACACTTGTGCAAGTAAGTACATCTCCAGCAGCCTTGGCACTTCAATGTGTTAAACAGAAGAGTGCACGATTTGACTTATTCATTTAAGTGCAATCTGCAATTTTTTTTTTTTTAAGGCAAATATTACTTTACTGATAGCATGAAATAAAAAGTTTACTTCACAACACCACTTAATTGAAAGCTTTGAAACCAGTCCAATAACTGTTTCTGATCTTACAATGATAAAAACCAGGATAAAGATGCAGAGTAATGAAGTAAGAAGGAAAGCACCACTGCCTTATTTTTTCTGTTAAAAATAAAGGAATTTAAGGAAGGGGTAGTGGAAAGATTTGCAAGTGGTCAGGAAAGACTAGACATTTTTTCAGAATATATATCTAGGTTGTGGGATAAAGTGAAAATGTAGTACAACAATATGGTGGAATTGAGAAAGAAAGGGAAATGAGACAAGTAACAGGAGTTTATTGAAGTGTTTGACAAAGGTTAAAGTACTGCAGAAGAAGGGAAATCGCAGAACAAGATGAATAAATTGCTTAATGTGAAGGGGTAAATAAGGGAGTATTTGGATAATAAGCATGGGTTTAGAAAGCTTCCTGTTAAGCAGTTATTTCTGAAAACATCTGCACACAACAAAAGCTCTTGGCACAAGTTCTGCAACATAAAGTAGAAAGGGTTATGGCCAAACTTATGAATCTTTGACAAGAAAAATAATAGAGAAATCGGAGATATTTTAGAAATTCTATGAATTTTGTATAAAGCAGATGAATGAGGAACATGAGAAAAGCACAGAATATTTATGGAAGATGGGGCTCAATAACTAATAGCCAAGATAGGAAGAGGTGAGATAAAAATGATGTATACATCAATTTATAGGAAGTCTCCAGGAACAAATGCTATTCCTGTGGGAAGTTTGGTAAGTTTGGTAGTTAGGAGGAAAAAGAGTAAGTAGTTTCATTTAATACTATAGGGTCATAGGTGGGTACTAGGCTATCGGCCCAAGGGCCTAAGTAAGCCCAGCCAACAAGGTACCCTGGCTTACGCCTCCCAATTTCCTGTGCCCCTGTTGGGCAGAGACACAAGTGATCCCCGGGGTGTATCTTCTATTTCCCAGTCACTTATCAAGATTTTTCTTAGAGTACTAATGAGGAGCTTTGCTTGACATAGATGGGTAGCTTATTCCAGAATATGGGAAGTCTCTGGGACAGGAATCTGTCCCTCCAGCATGTCCTGTTTATTGTGGTGACAAGGCTTAGGTCCCTAGAGCATGTAGCTCAGAGGGATTGGGATTTCATTAGGTTTAGCATGTCCAACAGCTCTGAGTTTGACATAGCTTTATGTTAGGCAGAGATCACCTCTGAGTAGGCGATATGCTACAGAGTAAAGCTGGAGTGACTGTGTAGGGCATCCATTTGAGGCCAGTAATCCTCTCTGTGAGGTACTTCTGTGGCCTTTCCAGCTGCTGCTGCAGATGTCTTGTGAGGTACATTCCAAAAAGTGCATTGTACTCTGTATACGAGTGCCGAGTAGAGGGGTACAATGACCTATTTTTTTTTTCCCTAGATTAGAACCCTTTTGTGATGCGTGCCATATAGGATTTCCTGACTACTGTGGCGATTTATTATCAAAGGAGAGACTACTGTCTACCTGGGTCCCCAGGTCTCTTATCACACATTCGGTATTAAGTAGACTGCCGCCTATGTGGTAGTTCATGGGTACAGAGTTTTTTTACCAAAGGGGATGACAATGCACTTTTTGGCATTGAGCTTGAGGCCATGGCTCTGACACAGGCATTTGCCTCAGTGAGGCCCTTCTGTAGGATGTCCACATCATTTGGGGATTCAACTATGGCTCCTAGTTTGCCGTCATATGCGTACCTTTGTTAGCCAAAGGCCTTCTGGGTTAGCCTGTACTACAGAGAAGTAGATGCCAAACAGGAGAGGTTCCCAGGATTGAACCCTGTGGTACTCCACTTGTCACTGGTTTGAAGTCAGATTTGGAGTCTGCAGCTTTTACGGTGTGGGTTCTGTCAGTGAGCCAGTTAGCAACCCATCTTGTGGCATAGGGATTTATACCTAGTTTAGTGAGTTTAGCTATAATTCCAGAATGGGGGATGGTGTAGAAAGTCTTGGGGAGGTCAAGATAGGCTGTGTTAACCACTTTACCCTCATCTACAGCTTTGGTGACTGCCTCAAAGAAGTCGATCAGGTTCAGGAAGCATGATCTGCCTTTTTAATAAACCCAAACTAGGTGGAGTCCAGAGTTTGGAGGTTACCATTGTCTTTGAGTTCCATGGCCTTACAGACCAGGCTTGTCAGGCTAATAGGGCGATAGTTCCTGGGATCAGTGGTGGCTCCCCCTTTGTGGAGTGGGATAACTGTTGCTGTGCCTCATTTAGTGGGCACAAAGCCTGATGTGAGACTGAACATGGTGCTTAGGTGGGGAGCCAGTTCGTTCTGAAGTTCGTGTGAAACAGCCTGGGATGTTGTCGGGTCCCATGGATGCTGTATTTTTGGCTTTAGAGAATGCAGCTTTTACCTGCATAGTTGTGATTTACAGAGACTCTGCATTCTTCCTGTATAGTTATGGGTCCTTTAGGGGGTGAGAGGTGTAGGTGTATGGGTCCTTTAGGGGGTGAGAGGTGTAGGTGTATGGGGGGAAGGTTAGTACTGAACCTATTTTCCAGGATGTTGGCAATATCAGTTGGTTCTGTAATTTTCATGCCATGCTGTAACTCGGAGCAGATCTGGGTGTTGCTATTGAGATTCCTGACATAGCCATAGAATGCTTTGCTTTGCGGTTGTCCCTAGAATCGGTGGCAATTTTGTTTTTGTAGCTAGCTTTGCAGGATCGTATAAGGGATCTCTGCTTCTTACTGAGGCTGACCAGGGAACTCCTCCACTCGGGATTTCTTCCTTCTGTTTATGGTAGGGGACCACCAGATTGGCTTCCTTTTTTTGGAGGATAGCATCTTTGTTCTGTTTGGGATAGCATGATCCATGCACTGGTAAGTGCTTGTAGTGCACCTGTGTAGGATTCAGCCGTCGTAACTGTATTGTCCATCTGCATGGGTGTCATGAAGTTCGCCACTTCTGTCTTAAGAAGTATGAAGTTGGCTTTGGAGAAATTTTTTACCATGATTTCCTTAACTGGTGGTGGGGGCGGGATGTGGATATCTAGGGTGATTAGCTTGTGGTAGGATCTGATCAACGAGGAGTTGACTTTGTGTGGAACACTGGTCACTCATGTTGGTAATGACTAGGTCTAGGATATTTTTGCCCCTGGTGGGGGTGTGGATAAGTTGATCCAGGGCATTGGAACTTATGAATTCCAGAAAACATTGAGCGAAGGAGGTGGTACAGGAGTAATTTTCCCAGTTAATGGTGGGGTAATTGAAATCGCCATTATTAGGGTGTTTGGTTGAACCCTAATATTTTCCAGTATATCAAGAAGAGTGGGAATCCTGGAGCATGGTGGGGGATCTGTAGCAAGCTAAAATTTGGATTGCAGTTTTGCCCAGAGTTGGTTGCACTTGGATAACTTCGGATGCATTATTCTGAGCAACTAGCCTAGAGGTGTGGATATCCTTAATGAATATGGATACACCTCCACCTTTGTTCCGGTCCAGGTTAGGTGGCAGAGTGTGGTATGAGTTATAGCCTGGTAGTGCAGGGGTGCTCTCTGGAGCCTTGAACCAGGTCTCTGTCACTGCACAGATATCTGTTATCAATTTTAGAGTGCCTCGAGGGAGTGCCTTTTGAGATTTAGACTTATAGCATTGAGTAGCATTACCCTCAGTTTTTGCTTGCCTGTTCTGTTACGGTGGTGAATTTGTCATTTGAACCTTGCACTATCTGGGCAGCAAGAGCCTTAGCCAGTATCCGTAATCCTAGGGGTGACAGGTGCAGGCCATCTCTGGCAAAGCATCGTGGTCCGTCGACCATGTTGTCCCAGGCAGACTGATACTGATCCCCTTAGAATGACACCAGAAGCTTAGTCAATTTTTGAAGTCTCTCATTTTGTCCTTTTACTGCGGTGGTATTCTGGGCGATGGTGGGATGCTACTCTGGGTTAGGGTCGTACCTGTCTGGCCTACAAGATCGGAGAGCTCTTCCATGTCTTTTTTTCATGTAGTCCAGGGAAGTAAGTCTCTGGTCATTCACACCAATATGGAGAATGACAACACATTTGTACTTGAGTGACCTGAGTGCATGGGTTATGTGGCGGATCCTGGCAGTTGACAGTAACCTTGTTTAGCCTGGTGAGTGGGACATCAGTGTGCCTGACTATAGAGTCGCCTATGACTAGTGTGTTTGGTAAGTTTTTGTCTTATGGGCTGTGGTTGAGTGGCACACTGAGTCTGTGGGCTATGTGTCATTTGGGTTGTGTTGGGGAGTGGAGGTTGCTTGCGTTTCTGCTTTGGAGGTCTCTGTTGCTTGAGCAGATTGAGAGCCTCCACGAATGTTTGTTTCTGTGTGGATTTTGGTGGTGTACTACACGGTTAGTGGGACTATGTGGTGAGTGTGGTGTGGTGCAAGTGTTTACCTTCTCTTGACTGTCAAGTTCAGTCTTGGTTGGAGAGAGTCCAAAAAACAAAGCAAATGAAGCAATAAATGTTCCTTTTATTTCTCACAAGGTAAGCGCTTTCATACACCTTTCCAACGAGACTTCTTCAAACACTTTCACGTAAAAAAACAAGTCATAAAATGCATCACTTTATTACTAATCGATGTCATATAAAACTTTAAAAACCTACATATCCTATAAGTAAAGCCATGCAACTAATGTAATCTAATAAAATAAATACTAATGTTTTGAAACCTCTTTTTTTTAAATGCATTACAAATTCTTCCCTGTTAAGGCCAGGGGAAAACGGGCATATAGCCTAACTTGCCATGAATACTCTAGCCAGGCTAACTCTTCTATGTTCATATAGAACACTGTTGCATTTAATTTTTCTAATACCAAAATTTTTAAATTAACCTTACTTTTTTTGGTTTTATAATGCTTACTCATAGCATTCTTTTCATCCTCAACTTGAATTGCATATTTGTGTTCATATATGCATCTATATAATTCTCAAGTTCTGCCTACGTAAAATGCATTGCATTCCAAGCATATAATTAGATAGACCACATTCTTAACTTTGCAGTTAAATAAACCTGGGATTTTAACAGTATTCCTTCCCTCTACATATAGGTAATTACACACATTGCAATTCAAACACTTAACCATCCCACATTTAGAATTAGTCTGATCAAGCGTAGACTGGAAGTAATTTTTAAAAACTCTTCCCCCTTTTTTGAATGAAACTTGGACCTTTTCCAGTTTTGCCCACCAGCTCATTTGTTCTAAAAATGCTCCAGTGTCAAGTAATGACACTCTTTAATAGCTTTAGAATATACACTAATATGTATAGCCATAGAAATATTACATTCATATTTACTAGTCATAGTTTTTTATTTTTACTTTGACTTTTTCTAGCTTTTTTTTTTCCTCGCATAATTTGTCCATATGGGTCTTAGGATAGCCTCTTAACATCTTATTACACAACTGTTTATTTCATAGTTAAATCACTTATTCTCTTTGACTTAACTGTGTTCAATTTTAGTATGTTCTGGATGCATACTTGAATAATGCAAGTAATATTATTTTGTACTTTTTTATATATTTAAACACTACAAAGTCCAAAAAAGTAACTTGTTCATAACTTTTATGATTAAAACTTGAGATGGGTGCACACATTATTCATATAACTGAAATTATTTATTTTTCTGTTCCTCTCCATAACAGAAAAATATAATCAAATCTAAACATTATCTTTAAAACCACTATTCAAAATGAGCTTTTGCTCCCATCCTTGCATAAACACATTGGTTGGAGAGCGCTTTACCTCCAGTTTGGCTAGATAAGTGCATCTCTCACAGGTTGTGGTGTTGGGTGGTAGGAGGAGAGGGTGTCTGTGTACATGAGGCAATTGCTACATTGCCCCAAGATGCCCAGATTCATCTGATAGACAGGAGAAAACACTGGGAGCTGACCCTTGGACATGTCTGAATAAAAAACTGTCTTCCTCCTAGACAAGTGAGGAAAGGTAAGGTCGTCCTCCTAGACAAGTGAGGAAAGGTAAGGTCGTCCTCCTAGACAAGTGAGGAAATGTCTTCCTCCTGGACAAGGGAGGAAATGTCTTCCTCCTGGACAAGGGAGGAAATGTCTTCCTCCTGGACAAGGGAGGAAATGTCTTCCTCCTGGACAAGGGAGGAAATGTCTTCCTCCTGGACAAGGGAGGAAATGTCTTCCTCCTGGACAAGGGAGGAAATGTCTTCCTCCTGGACAAGGGAGGAAATGTCTTCCTCCTGGACAAGGGAGGAAATGTCTTCCTCCTGGACAAGGGAGGAAATGTCTTCCTCCTGGACAAGGGAGGAAATGTCTTCCTCCTGGACAAGGGAGGAAATGTCTTCCTCCTGGACAAGGGAGGAAATGTCTTCCTCCTGGACAAGGGAGGAAATGTCTTCCTCCTGGACAAGGGAGGAAATGTCTTCCTCCTGGACAAGGGAGGAAATGTCTTCCTCCTGGACAAGGGAGGAAATGTCTTCCTCCTGGACAAGGGAGGAAATGTCTTCCTCCTGGACAAGGGAGGAAATGTCTTCCTCCTGGACAAGGGAGGAAATGTCTTCCTCCTGGACAAGGGAGGAAATGTCTTCCTCCTGGACAAGGGAGGAAATGTCTTCCTCCTGGACAAGGGAGGAAATGTCTTCCTCCTGGACAAGGGAGGAAATGTCTTCCTCCTGGACAAGGGAGGAAATGTCTTCCTCCTGGACAAGGGAGGAAATGTCTTCCTCCTGGACAAGGGAGGAAATGTCTTCCAAAAGCTGTTTTCTTTTAGGTAATGTGGAAGGTTGAGTGCTGTAGTAATTTGTAGCTTATTTAGTGCTAACAGCAAGTTCTGAACAAGTGCTGAGCACGAATAAGCAAATTCAAGTGCTAAAACTAAGAATCTGTACCTGGATCTTGTGGTAGATAGGCTACCTACTGCTTATCACTCCCACTGATGAGCCAAAGTGATTCCCTCCAACACAGAAAGGCTTTGGGGGGGTCAGAAGCGGTCCTGGATACAGCAAGTCTGTGTCTGGACTAGACTAGTTACAGGAAAGGTGGGAAACGAGTGCAAACGCGGGCTTTTAAACCAGAAGGTTGAAAGTGATGGAAAAACTGCCCAAACGGCCAATAAATTACAATTTCTGGGCCAGAAACCATTCTTGTGGTAGGCTACCTAGTGCTTACCACTACCACTGATAAGCTAGAAGGCTTCCCTCCAACACAGGCTTGGGAGGAAGGACAGTACCAGCATCTTGGAAGAAGGCTACAGTGGTTGTATTACCCAAAGTAGTTAAAGACCCTTCTTTGTAATAAAAGGTATAAAATTGAAATTGGCTTCTATAAACTGTGTCTATACTAGCTAACAGAAAGATGTTGCCAAAAGTGACAGATAAGGATCAATGCACTTTTGTGCAGGGGAGGCAAACATTTGACAATATTAAAAGAACAGTGATCCAGAAGGAAGCAGAGTGTAAGAAAATAGCATTATTGTTGGTTGGTCTTGAGGCAGAGAAAGCATTTGATAGCTAGGATATTGAATAGTGCAATGGCAGCATTTATCTTTTTTGCTAGAATAGCAGCAATAATGAGGACGTATGACTGGATGGAGGCACAAATTAGAGAGATTCTTTCAGACAAGCTGAACTTGAACAGGACCACCAGGCATGGCTGCACTCTGTTAATTTGTTTTACATTTAGAACCATTAGCAAAGAAAATAAATGACTCAAAATTCAAGCATATGACTTGTATGGTAATCAAGAAAAGTTAAACCATTTACAATCTGTCTTCGACCCCTTTTTCTCATTTTGCACATGGGGTCAGGTGTCACTTCAGCAGTGAATATCATCTTGAGCCAAGTTTACACTGCCAAGTGGCTAGCCTTGCAGCAGTAGTTCATTCGTACCACTCAGTTGCGCACACTCACCTACGGCCAGTTTAGAGTGCCCGGTCCACCTACTGCATGTTTTTGGAATGTGGGAGGAAACCCACGTGACTGCAGGGAGGACATGCAGACTCTGCACAGAAGGCACCCCAGCCGAGAATCAAACCAGAGAACCTCTTTGTGTGAAGCAGCAACACTAACTGCTGCACCACCGTGGCCACCCTAAAAAACTCTAATTACCATAACTAGTTCTTACAGAAGGGATCCTTGGGGGGGGGGGGGTAATGGCAAATTACATAGAAGTGGAATGTATGGAAACAAAAAATGCAAAGTAATGTTCAGGAGGAGGAGCGAGGTTTAAGGGAAGAGAGGAAACTAACAATACATGTAATGCTGGAGTGAATGACCACTTAAAAAGGAAACTCACATAAGTAGTATATATTAACGTTACTATATTTTTATATAGTAATGTATTTACCTGAGTCACTGCTTAGTTATGATTTAATAAAAGAGGTTTAGAAAAAAGGAAAAAATTAGCCTTATTTCCAGATTACTTTAGTGTTGTGGACAATTTGAGACCGTTCCAAGTCCTTTTAGGATATAAAGGACGAAACAAAAGCTATATAGACAATATATGCACCCACACATGAATTTAGCAATACCCAAATTCACGGGGGCATAATATGATTAAGTATTTAGACATACAAATTTAAAAGGATTGTGTTATGACAAATAAGAATATGTGGAAAGATACTAAAGAATCTAAACTCCGAGAAGCTGGAAACTCTTCATCATGGATATGAACAGTAAGATAAACAATGAAAATATTTTAATCCCTTTAGTTTTATGTACAATTCAGGCATATTTTAATCAACCAGAGAAGATGCGAATGCTAATGAAGAGTTGAAGGAATTTGTATAGGATGGAAAGAGAAGAGGACAAGAATTAAGTGGGGTATGTTGAATCTCCTCGTAGATCAAAGTGATTTGAGATTGACTAAAGTATTTGTTCGAATCAGTTAAATACATTAAGCAGAAAGTTATAAAATCAATGTGGAAAGGAATGATGAAATGGGGGGGCTCAAAAATAACACTGTAGGAGTTTGGATGCATGTCCTTTAGGAGAAAAATGTTCATACAGATTATACTCCTAAGGTCACAAAAATTATTTTGAAAACTAAGCCAAGAAGAGAATGGAGTAAGATTTTTACCAACAGTGACTTCAAGAAGGGATATAGAAAACGGGCAAGAGGGTGCTGGATTTTACTGGAGAAAATTATCAAAGGAGCTGAGATATTGGGAGCAAACAACTAGGAAGGGAAAGGTAAAGTGAGATGAGGCCAAACAGAAGTTTGGATTGCAGATTAGAACAAGGGACTAGTAGGGGAGTGTTAAGTGAAAGTTATCTGGAACAAAAGATGCTGCTAAAAACAGAAGGCATACAAAATACTACATCTTAACCATAAGAATCCATCGGAAAATGTTAGAAAAGTCTGTAAACTGCCTCTCCAGTCTCTCTTCCAAAAGGAACAGTGAGAACATCTGAATGGCTCCCATGTATGTAACAAAGTGCAGAAGGTTTTGAATTTTTGTATGGAAGTATGTCAAAGAAAAACAGAAAAGACATACTGTAACTTTTTTTTTTTAATTTTATTAAATCCAAATCGATTCAGAAAGATGGTGAAACATTAAGTACGAACAAACCTTTCCTAGAAAGGGCCACAAATTGTCAAGTAAGAGTTTTAAAGGACAATGTTGCCTGCCTAGGTCTACCCAGCACACTTAGTCATGACAAGTGCACCATTGCAAAATGTCTTGAACATGCACTATTTTACGTTTTTTTTAACTCTGAAGTATCAGTTCTCTTCGAAAGTTAGACTGAGCTTATAACCTAGACTTCTAAACCACACAACCTAACTTATTTAAGCATGGACAAGAAGCACTGTATAATGCATTAACACATAATTAGTCTTTCCCTTACCTCAAACATCATACCACAAAGCTTTAACACGCATTAATATCCTCATATGCCAAGATGCAATCTCCTACATATCTTTGACTACCTCTCAGTAGTAACCAATGCTCACTACCAAAACTTACTAGAAAGAATTACATATGAACAGATTTTAGAGTACATTAAAAAATATGACCTACAATCTGCAAATGATGAGGCTCAACAGCTTCAGTACGATGACAGCTTATATTCGCTATCTCATTATATACACAAACACGACAGAGTACTGACACCATCTTCCTTGACCTAAAAAGCATTATACAAGACGTACAGTACACCAGAAATTCTATGCTATTATAGCTCCCATTTGTATTATACATGTGACGCCCGTGCCCTGGCCCAGCAATCAAGGAGCCTCGGTCCTCGCCACTAACACCAGAGAGGGTGTTTCATATGAGAGGAAAGGATAACAAATGCACAGTAAGTGCAATTTCCCTTAAGAGCACACACAGAATACAGTCCGGGGCTGGTCGCTCCCTTGATCCCCAGGACCCCAATAAGTCTCCCCACTGGCACAGCTATAGGGTCCAGATCTCAGCCTAGCTGGGCAAGCTAAAATCTCCAGCACCCTCTGTCCAACCAGTGCTTCATGTCCCTGCCCAAGTAGCTGACTCACACACTTTGAGATGCTTATACAACCACACAGACACTCCTGGGGAAGGCTGGCACAGGTTCTCCAGCTGTGCCCCCTTTTCCAGACTATACAGTAGTACCCTGCCACCACCCAGCCAATATCAGCTACCCAAAGATCCTTAAGGGTGTCCAATTATTACTGTGCAATATTGTCAAATTAGTAGATGTGACTAAACAGTCAACGCTTATTGGTGACTTGGTACAATAATCACTATAAATATGCAATGTACTCTAGAGCTTAAATTATCTCTACACAAACCAGCCACAGTTAAAAGGTTTTAAAATATTTTAACAATAAATAAATAACCACAAGACAGTACTTTCTACTACACAGTGCTAGTCGATTTCGGAGATCACACAGAAATGCTTAAAATCAGTAGTACAGTTCTGACATCCCAGAAAAACACTTGGCTAGAACTAGAAAGATTAGGCTATTTCTAAAAGAAAACACAAGTCTAATAACTTGCATAAGACAACAGGCAGTGCTGTGAGTTGGATGATCAAGGCAAAAATGCTCAGTGCCTTCTGGTTCTCTCTGTAAATTGAAACTGCAGTTCTGATAAAATATTACATCATTTCACACTTTCCTGCTGTTCACAGGCTGACAAACTGCATTTACATTGTTTTACACTTGGCAGAAACCAGAGCAATAAAGGACATTCCATATGTAAATTCTGGTCATTAACTTTAGCCTTAAAACAGTAGGCAGGAAGCCTTCATCTAACCCGGCCTGAGCCGAATTGTGAACATTAAAGGCAGTCATGAAATAATTTTAATTTCAAAGGACCAACAAATGCTTGACTTGGCTTTCTTTACAGTAGAGGACAATGTTGCCACAATGTTTTTAAGTTCAACATTTCACAATATATGCCTTCATTTAAGGTGACCAGCTTGTATTTCAACATTTCACAGTATTTACAAATGATAGAATTTATGTACCAAATTCTGTTTGACTAGGCTGGCAGCCTTCTCTCATCTCTACCAGTCTTCACAGCACATTTCAGCCAACACATTTCAGCCAATCCTGGCTACAGAGATGGTTGCGACAGTTGAAAAGGTGCAAATCCATATTTCCAGGTGCTTACTATTGTTGGCTGATGGAGTAGAACTTTTGGAATTTATTACTGGTGATGTTTGTCTGGTAGTGGTGATATTACTGGTCTCGACATAGCTGTGTACAGCTAGGAATCCATGACCCATAGCTTGTTCTGTCACCAGTTGTAAAATAGCATTAAATCCCAATCTCTTTCCTGGGAAGTAGTAGTAACCCAGATGTTGCTATGCGCAGTACACTTGCTAGTGTCTTCTTTTGGTAGATACCCTGGATAGAACCCACAGCTCGACACAACAGATGAGCTGCACAAAGGTTCTGAAGTGGTAGTCACCAAAACTGCAACCAGACCACTCAATGAATTTTGGGTTGTGCAATCGTAGCTGTAAAAATATTGTGTTTAATACCGAAGACTATATATAATACCGAAGACTATATATAATATATCCCTAAGAAAGCTGTTAAAAGCAGCCCTTTGCTTAGACCAAATGTGGTAGACCATGTGGTCAAACTTAAAGGAGAAAATGGGTGTCCCCAAAAAAAACACCAGGATACTAAAGTACCTACAAGATGAACTCCACAACAGAGATATCCCAGATCAATTACAGTAAACTCTGTTAACCAGAACTCCAACCGGCAAAAAAAAAATCGAAGAAATAAATTACAATTTTCGTGTGGTGCACTGCCCCCCCCCCCTCAAAAACGTACCTTATGTTTTTAGAGTGAGTTTTAAAAAGAAAGTGTCTCTGTCTGTCTGTCTCTGAACAAGTCAAACCAAACAAGTAATATATAGGGTACAGTATTTGTCAGGCTTATTTTAATAGTATCTCTCAAGCAACCAGAGACTAAAGTTATCTGGCATCTGCCAATCCCCATGGGTGCCAGTTAACTTGAAGTTTACTGTACCAAGGTTTTTAAAAAGTGATAGCAATATTTTTATTATTTTGAAAACTTTTATGTCAGTGGTTCTGATAGAATGAACCCCCCCCCCCAACCTTTCCCCATATATACACATGTAAGAATAATATAAAAAAGGACAATTTATTTTGGAAGCCCACTACCCATCAGCAATCATAAAAATTTAGACCTTGAGAAGCTGTACAAAATATGACATTTCACATTAAGGAAATATGGATTACTTATCTAGATAAGTAATGCTTTTACTTTCACTTTAAAAAGAATGCAGATCTGAGGAAGACTGAGCAAAAGCTTGGGCAATTTTAGTTGACCTCTATAAACATTTAAAAACCACACGAGTGCTTTAAATTATTAAGTTAAAGGGTTATCTTACTGCTGTAAAATGTTTAGTTTTTATCTACGAATAAAAGCATATGGGGATTTTTTGACAATATTGAATAACATTGTATGATTTTTAATTATGGAGAGAAGTGGTTTAGTTGAAATGTATGTTTAAGAAGATTGCAATTATCAATTGGGAATGATAAACACCAACCCCCAAACACGCAGGGTGACGCCCACCATGACAGCAGAAGGATCTCATTAAACTAAACACCCCATCATATGCCTCTTATGATGTAATGAGAGGTGCCTACCCAGGACCACTGAAAAGGAGGCACCCACTACTGTAGGAGGCTCTCTCCCTCTCGGAAGGCCTCACACTGCAACAGGACCGACAACAAGGCATGTTTTTAAGGCTTTATATTTATTCCTAAGTGTACTAATCTAAGGATTGTTCTTGCCACACTTCGGTCATTCCTAGGACATTAAAGTTGGACCTTGAATTTTATTTATCCGTTACAAACTCAAGTAAGATTTTAATTGTAATGTGCTTTAAAGCACAATACACTGATTCATTGAATGTACACTGATAAAGTTTTGACATCAGTAGTGTAGGAGTCATTAAGAATGTGTATTGTGCATGTTGTGTGTGCACGAGTGCATATATACTGCACAAGAGTTTGCCCTGTCACACTACACAAGTAATATTGAATACTTAACGTTTGTTTTTGTTTTGTGATATGTTTTAATAAAATTGTTGTAGTGTATTTGGGAGGACTTGAAATGGTGGATTAGAAGGAAAGGAAGGATGGAGGTAAAGTATCACATTACCAGGGACTGACATGAGCTGTGTATGTAATCGTGCATTAACTTGTGAAAGACTGGTGAGTTTAGGTGAAGGCAAGAGAAAAATTACTAGATCTGCAGGCCAGCTGTAGCCACTAAGTACAACTGGGATTAATATAGTTGCACAAGGTCATTTCATAGGTGTGATTAAGTATGTGTCAAATTACTAAACCTAAAGTACCATGTCTATTGGATCTGGATGGTGGACCCAAGATTTGCTTTGATGACTGGAGGTTATAGCATTGCACAAAGTCATAATTGATAGCAGCTCTGGGCTGTTTTTTGATGGAGGAAAAATATAGCAGACTTTCTGCAGTTGATGCCAAAGCAAGATAATTAAATTTTAAATGGGGCTGGCAGTTGTGAATCATTGGATTGTGGCAAGTAGTGAACTGAGCTGCCTTGTTTTAAAACTGCTGGCAGTTTTAAAGCATAGTTTAGAGCTTGGCTTGGTGCAGATGGCACATACTGAAGAAAAGCTGTAAAGTAAAAAAAAACATCCAGCTGCGGTTTTAATGTACATGGTTCATCAGGCATTTTGTCCTTTAGAGTTGCAGTAGTTTGTCTTTAGTGCAGAACTAATGTGATCAAATCATATTGATGAGTGTATATGATCTGGAGTAATGTTGTAGAATTTGTAGTCCGTAAAACAAGAGTTGCCCCAGGGGTGATTTGGATTTCTGCTGTGTTAGTGGTAGCATTTGAGTTAGAGGAAAGTGCATTGTTTTGTTTGCACTGAGATGGAGACCAGATTTCTTTGAAGACAAGTCTTCAGTTTTTGAGAAGCTTCTTATTGGAAATGTCTGACGTCTGCACCTGCACAGTGCTAGGCAGAGTCACCAGTGTACTGACTTTTTGGTTGGCTGGTTTACAGTGTGCCTGCATACTTGGTAAGTGAAGAGAGGACCCAAGGAGAGATTCATATGGCACTCCAGTAAGGTTAGTATTAAGACAGAGAATATGCCAGCCCATTTCAATGATTTGGAGGTAGTCTGGAAAGAGCTAAGAAACCATGAGACAGATTTTTGAGGCAGTCCATCGTACGTAGGGCTTGCTACTGTCCCAGAAGGTGATGATCCCTGATGTCAGGCACGTTGGCTAAGTTTAATGGTAGGGCATCCGTGACTGAGCAGAGTTGTAACTTGTGCACACTTGTTGAAGGGTAGTTCCAGTGTCATACTGAGCTCTCAGGCAAAATTAGCTTGGGAAGACTATGTTGTGGTTGATGTATGTATCGAGTTAGTTGGAGATGAGCACATTTTTCTAGTATTAAATACAGAGATTAGCGTGAGGAGGACAGTGGAATGGAACTCATTAAATATAACACCACCTTTTATGAAAATAAGCAGCTGCTTAATTGTTGACTAGAGGAATACAAGATGTTATGGAGTAGTTGACAAATTGAGTTGGTGTAATCAATGGCATTTTTCCAAGTTGTAATTTTGTGGAAAGAGTATCTGCAGCAGGTGAAGAGTGAGATTCAGAAACATCTAAATGAAACTAGTTGAACTTCACAACTTTAGGTGGTTACTTATGGAAGAAGGGTGAGAGAGGTCAAGACTCTTATTCCAAATGTGTACTCATCAGAGTAGTATTAAAGCATTGATTGATTTAAAGTTGGTAGAAATAGCAATGGGTGTCTTGTGGGGAAGGTTTGGGTTGAGCTAACTTGTCAAGCTTCATTAGTATAAACAAAGATTGTCAAAATTGCTTTAGGTTCTTTTTGTGTAATGATTTTTTTTTAAGGTGGACACTATGGGTTTTTGTCTTGAGGTATGTCTGAGGCATATATGGAATCTCCTGCTTCTGTACCAAATGGAATGCATCATACCATGGTTGGGGGAGGGGGCTCTGTGACAAAACATTTTGTCTGGACTCTTACCAGTAACTTTCCATAATCCTAAATGGCAGTACCAGCTACATATAATAAGTTTGTGTTATAGGTGAGTCAGGTGTGCCATTTTAATTCTGAGAGCAGATGAATGTCAATTTTATTATTGATTTGTTAATTTTATAATGAGAATATGCATTATAACATCCACTTTTTTGTGTTCACAGAACCAAGCAGATTACAAAACAAAAAGATGGGATTATGCTTTGTTTTGGGTCTGTTCGTTCAGGCTCATAAGAGATTAGAAGCAAAAAAAAAGTATAAAAATAATTATGTCCTGACCAATTAACAGTGCTCCTTGGAATTCACAAAGTACAGAACCTTAGTGTGAAATTCCCAGATTTTACTGCCATATATGTGCTGTGATAAAAAATTAAAACTGTTGGCATTTACTACATTTCCATTATACTTCTGGCACTGCTGTTGTGTGAAGTTTGTACAGAATTATATTTTATTTATCAAGTTAAGTATGTACCATTTTGTTTCAGTGCTGGGAGCGATTCTCATGTAGGTCCAAGTTACCGACAGATGCCATGCGTTGCCAAGAAGCCAATATTCCAGGCTGAGCTTCTTAGTGGTTTCATGTGGTTTTGGATATTGTGGCATTTCTGGCACACACCTGAAGCTGTATTTGTAAGTAGTATCAGCACAATCATTTCATTGCTTTTCTTAATTTCCTGACATGAAAATAATTGGTGGATATGGTGCAAAAACCCAACACCTTCTGTTTCACTCTGATTGCAGTTATCTGCGCAATTTGTTTAATGTTCCTTGGAGTAATGTCTGAGTAAAATACATTTCTTTAACCTGTTTGTAGCCCATTTGGTACAAGCCGCTGTTTTACAGGGGCAAACCAGGATCACGGTGTGGTTAAGTGACTTGTTCAGAGTTGTATGATAGACGAAGGGAAACTAAAGAAATCCAATCTGGGAGTACAGGAGGCTGCATACTAGCTTCTTTTAACCGTAATCCTCTTCCACAGTCTGCTGTTGATATGCATCTCAAAAAAGAGAAGTAATTTGGACTTGTTCACTACAGTCATAAATCCATAAGTATAATATTTGACAATGACTTCCATGTATAAGATGGGTAGTGGCACTTCCCCCTTTATTTTTTATTTATTATTAGATGCTTGGCATTTGCTTTATATCAAAACATCTTAACATGTGCTTGAGTACAAAAAGCGGTGACTCGAGATGCGCATTACCCAAGCTTCTATTTAAAATTATAGAACTGGTTTATGTGTTTAGAAAATGGTGGTTCTATTACAGATTTGCATCTTATAGTTGATTGAAGTTGCATAGATGTTGTTGAGCTTGCCATTTATTAATGTAACTTGTCCTTAACCCCTCGTCTAAAATGAAAATCTATTATGAGAAAAAAAAGTAGTTTGTAAAATCCAGCATCCTTAGTGACAGTTATGGTTGGTACTAGAGTGAAGCACCATCCATTAACAAAGCCACTGCAATATCAGCTGTACTTTAAAATAAGCTACATATGGTATATGGATAAAATAAGCTACATATGGTATATGGATAAGATTGCTGAGCAAATCCCCATACAGTTCTCTAAACTTTGAAATATTCTTTTATGTAGTTGACAGCAAAGGATTTTTAAAACTATGCTTGTGTTTTGTGCATGTTTAAACTGTAGCAGAGCGTGGCAGTCCTACATGATATACCAAAAACAGTGTCAAGCTAAGCAAAAAAAAAAAGACCCCTTCTCATGCGTTATGAGTGGTACTCCTCTTCAGCCAGGCACTAACATAAGAGACTTGGGCACTTATGTGGACAGTTTTTTTTTCACTTGATCAGGTTTTCAACACTGTCAGGAAGTCCTCTGTGGATTAGTTAATTTCCATGGGATTATTCTCCAAATGCAAAGAAACCATCCTCTTCTGCAGTACTCTTCTCTCATCAGTCCCATAGTTGAATATAGTGACTTGTTTTTTGGTATGTATGCATTCAAGCATATTACTCAACTGGAAAAGCCTCGGATTTCTAACCAAGAAAATTAAGACTTAAATGCTTCAGCTATCTCTGTAGATTAGTTTGACTCTTGTATTCAGTACACCTCTAACTGGCCCCAGGGTGAACTGTGTCCTTGTTTTCAAACCGCTGAAAGAGGCAGTTCTATTTGACCTCCATTTCCCCCACAAAATCAGTGGCTCTACAAATGCTATTACTAGAGCTCTAAATCTACATAAACAAACCGAACTCACTGGAGGGATAGTTTCCTAACAACATATTCCAGGCTATGGAATAAGTTAAAACTACAGGTCTAACAAAGGAATATTCATCTGCTTTTAAGGCTAGTCTTGGTTATTGGATGGGTAGACACAGATTAATACCAGTATTTATCCTATACGTCCCTACTCTGTTTTGGTGGCGAGCGCTATTACGTGCTTAAAAAGACTGGCAAGAATTTTTTTTTTTAACATTTCTTTTAAGAGTGTATATGTAATGGCCATCTCATGGTGCCTATAATTGCCTAGTATTCATATATTCTTCCAGTTTACCTTTACATGTTTGAAAGTCAAATGGTCATACATGCACATCCGTGAACCAGATATGAGAATTCCATAACGCTGAATTCCCGACATGTTGTAAAATCGATTTTTGACATTTCCAAATGCACCACCGCTGAAACGAGTGCTACCATGGGTCAAAAAGGGGGTGACATTTTGTAATTTTATGCTTCAGTTTTCACGATTTTGGAATTTTGCGGTTTACGTTTTGCGGCATCGGGTTCGAAGATACATTTCTATCAAGCCCATTTTAAAACTTAAAGCCATTACAGTATAAACTATATACATATTTTATTTACATGTTTTTACAATGTTTTAGTTATTTGTCACTATAGTATAACACTGTTGGTAGATTGTGCCTTAAGTTAACTTTGTGTATAAGTTATTAGTACATATGTCTTACATGGTATAGCATTGTTTGGGCACTAAATACAGTTTTTAACAGGTATACAGCTTTAATTTTATGGACATGTGATCAAACAGGTGTATTTAAACTGAAAATTTCTGAGTTTTCATTGTCTGAAGAAGTTGCACCCTGCAACGAAAACGTGTTGTACTTGTTGGATTCACCAGCGTTAACTAGCGTCATTAAAGAAGTTTTATTCAACATCTTGCCACTTGGTCTTTGGATATCTATTGGCTATACTCCTGAAGCTGTGTCAGGACTTTGTTCGTTGTTTTTCAGCTTTTCCTCCTTTGGCTTGGCTTGTGTATTTATGGAGGACACAGGGGAGACTACAAATGCCGATATCCAAACTTCTGCATTCCGCTCTGAGGTGGGCGAAATACGCAAGTTATCAGGCCAACTCAGTGAACTTATCGATATCTTAGTTCCCTTGGGGAAGGGACTACAAAGAATGCTTATACAACCTGTCACCTCATGTGCTCCGGACGGCCAAGAAGGGATGGTACACATGCCTCAAAGACAAGGAAGTACCACTTCAAATGCGGTTCCCGGAAGTTCTTTTAACACCGCCGACTTTCACCAAACACCTAGGATTTTACAAATCAATGCAGCTACCGGGTCGGGACCGCAAAGAGAAGCGGAGTTTCTAAATTTGCCTATTTCATCCTTTCAAGAATGGTATAAGGAAATTCCAGCACTGAATACACCGCGGAGCCCGCATTCAGCGAATGCTAGGACTTTAACCTTCCAGGATTCCATGAAGGCATTAGAATCCAGCCTCTATAGGTACCGTAGACTGCATTTAGATAATCAATACTTAAAAGAATGTGTTAATAAACGTATGGTACCTAAGGGGCTTAGGGTTCACAAGTTTCCTAACAATGTGGTGAAGGACACTGAATTTTACCATGAACTTATTACTGCATTTGATGTTTGTGGGTTAGCTATTGTTGAGGCTATTATCAAAAACAATGAAAAGGAGATTTTTTTGCTTGACCAGGAGATTTCCAAATATAATGAAGCAGTTACTACTGATCTCCTATTTCAAGCTTGTGAAAGTAAAAATCAATATTACAAATTAAGACAGGATATAGACAGTAAATGTGACATTATTATAAAGAGGAAATGTAGAAAGTTGCAAAGGGATATAAAAGAATACAGTGAGGGCAATCAATATCCTATGCCACCAGCCTCCCAACCCCACCACTTTAATCATCAAAGAACTGCCTCCTATCCTGAACAATTATCTAATGAACAGGAACAGGGTTCGGTTAGGGTAGATGAATGGGCAGCTGACCCACTACCAAGGAGGTCAGAAAGGATTCGTAATCAAAGAAGAGGCCCCCAGTCTTTTTTGGACCCAAGTCCCCTTTACAAGGGGAACACGAGGAATTACCCCAACAGACATTAGGGGACAACACACAGGTCAATCCCGGTCAGTCCCCCTCTCGGGGGGAATATACAGTATTACATGATGAAACATTAGGAGAAAATATACAGGTAATCTCAGGTATTACTGTACTTTCCAATAGTGCCACCCACGACTTTGAAAATTCCACCGTCATATGTAAATCAGGCGGCTACTCCATTTACAACTATAGTCACCTGGAGATTACGGAAACTTTTTTCCAACTCTTCACCAAGGGCTTAAAATATGTCCCCAGTTGTTACAGTGATACCACCCAAGCTATTATTGACCTAAAACTTTTCATCAGGAAGTTGAACTTAGAAAATCTTATGGGTCATGCAGATTACATCAGGGATGATACTCCACACAGGAACAGTATTTTCAATCCACCACTGCATCCGCAATTGAAAAATTTGGAAATGAGAATTGAGCAAAGAATACGGAACCAAGGTAGACAAAAATATGCATCTAATTTGTCCATGCCCGAGAGACAGCTTTTGGAATCTTTAAAACAGGATTCTACCATTAGAGTCATGGAACCAGACAAGGGAGGGGGCATGATAGTTATGGACCAGGTTCTATATGAAGGAAAAATGCTCCATATTCTTAACAACACCAATAGATATACCATCATTTCTCTAAATGAGATCAATATAGGTCATCAGAAAATAGACCTTACTATCAGACAGTTGTTAGATTTAGGAGCGATTGATCAGGACACCTATAACTTCTTAAATAATGTGGAACCTAAAATACCTTCCATTTTCGGAGTTCCGAAGGTCCACAAAAATTTACTAGACCCTCCCTTACGACCCATAGTAGCGGCTAAGGGTTCAAAAACATCTGCTATTTCCAAATTCTTGGATTACAAATTCAAGAAATTATGGCCTAAATCTACTCACCTTCTAAAAGATTCCTGGGAATTTCTAAAGCGGATAACCCCAGAGCTTATGGCATCTAATCTTATATTTCTTACCATCGACGTAGTGGACCTGTTTTCTGTAATCCCACATACAATAGGCCTAGAGTGGTTGGACGAAGCTATTTCACTTTGTCCTAAAGCAGAACCTCGGGACAACTTTTTGATCACGAGTTTAATGAAATTAGTACTCAACCACAATTTCATATACTTTGGAGGAGAGTTTTACAAACAAATCTCCGGTGTGGCCATGGGTGCTAACTGTGCACCGACCTATGCAGACATCATACTTTCTATCTGGGAGAGGAAATTTGTATTGAACAGCATTTTTAAACAACATTGGACAGCTTATTTCAGGTTCCTGGACGACATTTGTATCTTTTGGACAGGTACTCATAGTGATATCCAGGAGTTTATGGAATACTTAGCGTCCACAACAAATTTCCTCAGTTTTACCCATCAAATTTATGATGACCAAGTAGATTATTTGGATGTACTGCTTAGTAAGATACCACCGAGGGGCTTTAAATCTAAAGTATTTAGAAAGCCCACTTACTCCAACAGTTACATCCATTTTAACAGCCTGCACCCGTTACACCAGAAAAGAAGTATTGTAAAGGGGCAATACGTCAGAATTTCACGTATGACGTCAGAGGACGATGATTTCCTCATGGAATGTCAGAAACTGATGTCTATGTTTCAGGAGAGGGGGTACCCAGTTTGGTTCATCAGTCCTATTCAAGAAGAAGTCATCTCAGGCAGAAAGGACAGGTTTGCCCCAGTGTTAGGGGCAGGTACTTTATCATCGTCACAAGATAGGGACATACAAACCAATGTATTTGAACATGCCTTTATTACATCATACAGTAATAATTCCAATGATATCAGGAACATTATTGTACAGGAATGGGAAACATTCAAGGCATTTACAGACCTACCGAATTTGCAAGGAAAGGAAATCAAAACTGTTTTCAGTAGGGGAAGAAATATTAAGAGTTTGTTAGAGCAAGCCCCTCGTCAGAACAAAACATCACGTACACGTAAGGGGACATATAAATGTGGTACTTGCTCTCAATGCACATACATTATACAAGACGAACAAGTGACGATCACAGCCTTGAACAAAATCATCAAAGCCAGGGAATACTTCAATTGTAATAGTCGAGGATTAGTATATCTTGCTATTTGTACAGAATGCCCATCATATTATGTGGGCAAAACTGAGCGTACACTTAGACGTAGGATATACGAACATATGTATGATGTACAGAAAGCCAATACCAACAATGCTTTGTACAAACACACATTGACATGTCCTACAGCCAGATATAGATTCTTTGTGTTGGAAAGTATAGTTATGAATCCTAGGGGGGGTCCATGGCAGGCTAGGTTAGAACAAAAGGAGACTTACTGGCAAATTTTCCTGCAATCAAATAAAAAACCGGGCTTAAATGACTACATTTCTATCAAGCCCATTTTAAAACTTAAAGCCATTACAGTATAAACTATATACATATTTTATTTACATGTTTTTACAATGTTTTAGTTATTTGTCACTATAGTATAACACTGTTGGTAGATTGTGCCTTAAGTTAACTTTGTGTATAAGTTATTAGTACATATGTCTTACATGGTATAGCATTGTTTGGGCACTAAATACAGTTTTTAACAGGTATACAGCTTTAATTTTATGGACATGTGATCAAACAGGTGTATTTAAACTGAAAATTTCTGAGTTTTCATTGTCTGAAGAAGTTGCACCCTGCAACGAAAACGTGTTGTACTTGTTGGATTCACCAGCGTTAACTAGCGTCATTAAAGAAGTTTTATTCAACATCTTGCCACTTGGTCTTTGGATATCTATTGGCTATACTCCTGAAGCTGTGTCAGGACTTTGTTCGAAGATGTTACCTTCGAACATGTAAAGGTAAACCTATCCTTCCTATGATTTAATGACAAACATGCTCTGTTTAGCTGCAGTTAAGTTTTCATTTTAGACTGCTGCCAAGCCAGCATAGGTGCTGTCTTATGGTTTAAGTTGGCATTACATATTACAAGTTATATGTTTCACAGGCTGACTACTTCAGAAAGCATAAGTTTGACAGTTTACACATGTATACCGCACAACTGACTTGACTTGCTATGCATTTTTATGTGCTGTTTCATCAAAGATGTGGTTAAATTGTTTTGAGGCACCCAGTTATAACCCCATTAGAGGGCAGCTGCACTGGAAACACATTTCTTCTTAGAATATTTTTCTTACAAGATGATACCTACACTTCACAAGTAATTGAGGCACAAGAATAGCTAATGTTACATTGTCCCATCTCGCCTTTGTTCTTGCTGGTTTGGTTCGGAGCCAATCTTCTGCTCCGACTTGGCCGATTTATACAATAGCTAAAGAGCTTTTACTGGCTGGAGGCTACCCCTTATCCCAACATGCCTAGCAGCAGCTACCCAGATCTCGTTTGCCACTTGCAGCGTTGAGATTGCTCCATACTGGCCCAGGCCAAGTACTTTACGTTTTTTCTAGTTCTTGCTAAGTTTTGGTAAATTTACTGGTTGTATTGAATTCAGAGTGTGTATATTTCCTCTAGCCTAATTACCTTTTTTCTCTGCTCTTTGTGGTGTTTTTGGACGTCGTTTTCTTCAGGCCTGCTTTCCCCTTAGAGCCCATTTAGGTTAGAGGGTTTTCCTTCCCCCACCTCTCTTTTGGGATTGCCTTCCTTCCTAAAAAAAACCACAAGGGAAAAACTTATTTTTTTTTTTTTAATCAGCCTGTTTGCACCTACTTGTAGTAGGCTGTGAGTGATGGTTTTCTGTTTTCTCTGTGGAAACTTTCTTTCCCTGATTAGTGCTAATTATGTCTAAAGAGTCTAAACACCCTCTGGGTTTACAAAATGCGACTTGTGTTGCCAGAAAATGTCCCTTATGGACGGGCACACTACTTGCATTTACTGTCTAGGGGCTGTTCACCTGCAGGACTCTTGCTTGATCTGTCATGCTTTCAGTTAAGGTCCTGCAGGAAAGAAAAAAACAAGCTTATTTTACGTGGTCTCCTGAAGAACCCTCAAGATGCCTCGTCTCAGGGTCTTCAGCCAGCCAAAGTGTCTTGAGAAACTCTCCAAGCCATCTGTTTCGAGCTTGGAACAGACAAAAATTTACTGGGAAGCCTTCAGCTCTGTCAGCCACCAGGATTGGCTCCGACAAAGCCAAGTCTCCGGCGGCTCCATCTTGTGTCCTCTGAGCCAATCCGGATCCATAAGAGATCATGGTCTCCCTCTTTGGAGCCTGTACACTCCGCAATCTCTGCTGCAACCTGGAGCGGGCAGTCACCGGTCCTCTTCATACTCATCTCGGTCCTCCAAATTTTCAGATCACGATGTGGAGAGTGGTCAACAAGCTCAGGTCACAGGCACTTGCTAAATTACTCGAGTCCAGCCCATAAGGATTTGGCTCCTTTGGCCCTCCCAGCTTCTCTGTCGATTCCGACTCTCTTGGGCTTCGGGCCGGAGTGCACTTTAATCATCAAAGTAAAAAGGGGCTAAAACAGTGAGGGCAATCAATATCCTATGCCACCAGCCTCCCAACCCCCACCACTTTAATCATCAAAGAACTGCCTCCTATCACGAACAATTATCTAATGAACAGGAACAGGGTTAGGGTAGATGAATGGGCAGCTGACCCACTACCAAAGGAGATAGAAAGGATTAAGTAATCAAGAAAAGAGGCCCCAATCTTTTTTGGACCCAAGTCCCTTTACAAAGGGAACAATTACCCCAACAGACATTAGGGGACTAACCGCACAGGTCAATCGGTCAGTCCCTAGGAGATATACAGTGATACATGATGAAACATTAGGAGAAAATATACAGGTAATCTCAGGTATTACTGTACTTTCCAATAATTGCCACCCGACTTTGAAAATTCCACCGTCATATGTAAATCGAAGCGGCTACTCCATTACAACTATAGTCACCTGGAATTCACGGAAACTTTTCCAACTCTTCACCAAGGGCTTAAAATATGTCCCCAGTTGTTACAGTGATACCACCCAAGCTATTATTGACCCACAAACTTTCATCAGGAAGTTGAACTTCAAATCTTATGGGTCATGCAGATTACATCGGGGTTGATACTCCACACAGGAACAGTATTTTCAATCCACCCTACATCCATATTCCAAGAAAATTTGAAATGAGAATTGAACTGAAATCTGCGAATTCCAAGGTAGACAAAAATATGCATGTCTTGTTGGCCATGCCCACAGGGCAACTTTGGAATCTTCTGCGTAGTTCTACATTTAGAGTCATGGAACCAGACTGAGGAGGAGGGCATGATAGTTATGGACCAGGTTCTATATGAAGGAAAAATATGCATAGGCTCTTAACAGCACATAATAGATGATATGCCATCATTTCTCTAAATGAGATCAATGGGTCATCAGAAAATAGACCTTACTATCAGACAGTTATTAGATTTGGGCGATTGATCAGGGCACCTACTTCTTCTTAAATGATGTGGGTCCTAAAGTACGCTGTTTTAGTTCGAAGGTCCACAAAATTTACTAGACCCTCCCTTACGACCCATAGTAGCTGACTAAGGGTTCAAAGCATCTGCTATTTCCAAATTCTTGGATTACAAATTCAGAAATTGTAAGCCTCAAATCTCTCACCTTCTAAAAGATTCATAAGAATTTCTAAAGCCGGATAACCCAGAGCTTGTAGTAATCATTTCCTTACTATCGGCGTAGTGGTCTGTTTCTGTAATCCCTTACAATAGGCCACAAGTGGTTGAATGAAACTATTTACTTTTGTCTAAAAGCAGAACACTCAGGACAACTTGCGATCCACGAGTTTAAGCCAAATTAATTACTCAACCACCATACTTTGGGAAAGGGTTTACAAACAAATCTCGGTGTGGCCATCAGGTGCTAACTGTGCACCGACCTATACGGGCATCATACTTTCTGGGAGGAGGAAATTTGTATTGAACAGCACTTTAAGCAACATTGGACAGCTTATTTCGGGTTCTGGGCGACATTTGTATCTTTTTTTGGACAGGTACTCATAGTGATATCAGGAGGTTCGCCATGGGATACTTAAAGCCGTCCACAACAAATTTCCTCAGTTTTACCCATCAAATTTCCTTTGATGAGCCAAGTAAGATTATCTGGATGTAGGTAAGATACCACGAGGGGCTTTGGAAATCTAGAAGTATTTAAAACCCACTTACTCCAACAGTTACATCCCATTTTAACAGCCTGCACCCGTTACACCAGAAAAGAAGTATTGTAAAGGGGCTTAATCGTCCAGAATTTCCGTATGGCGTCAGAGGGCCGATGATTTCCTCAATGGAATGTCAGAAACTGATGTCTCTATGTTTCAAGGAGAGGGGAGTACCCAGTTTGGTTCATCAGTCCTATTCAAAGGAAAGAGTCATGTCTCAGGCAGAAAAGGACAGAGTTTGCCCCAGATGTTAGGGGCAGGTACTTTTATCATAAGTCACCAGAAGATAGGGACATACAAACCAATGTATTTGAACATGCAGCTTTATTACATCATACAGTAATAATTCCAATGATATCAGAACATTATTGTACAGGAATGGGAAACATTCAAGGCATTTACAGACCTACCCGGTGCAAGGAAGGAAAATCAAGCGCTGTTTTCAGTAGGGAAGAAATATTAAGAGTTTGCAATTTCAGAGCCAAGAGCCCTCGTCAAGGAACCGAAACCACATCGCATACCACCGCGTAAAGGGGACATATAAGAAATCAATGAGTACTTTGCTCTCGAAATGCACATACATTTAATACCAAAAGACGAACAAGTGGCGATATCACAGCCTTGAACAAAATCCATCAAGAGCCAGAGGAGATAAAAGCTTCAGATTGTAATAGAAATTAGAGGGATTGAAAGTATAATCTTGCCCAACTATTTGTACAGAATGCCCAAAATCCATATTAATAATGTAGGCCGAAACCCCAAAGGCGATACACCGCTTAGAGGCTGATAGGATATCAGGAACATAATGTATGAGTGTACAGAAGAAATAAATAGCTCAAACAAGTAGCTTTGTACCAAACCCCACCCACATTGACATAATCCCTTACAGGCCCGTCATATAGATTCTTTGTGTTTGGAAAGTATAGAGATTCTTAATGTGAATCCTAGGGGGGGTCCGCTAGGCAGGCCTGGAGGGTTAGAACAAAAGGAAAGGACTTACACAAGGCAGGAATTTTCCTGCCAAATCGAAATAAAAAAGCCGGGCTTAAATGAAGCTGCACAGTTTCTATCAAGCCCATTTTAAAACTTAAAGCCATTCACAAAATTATAGAAACTATGCATACATAATTTTATTTACATGTTTTACTAATGTTTTAGTTAATTTGTCCACTATAAAGTATAACACTGTCAATTTGAGTAGAGGTGTGCAGCTTAAGTTAACTTTAGTGTATAAAGTTATTAAAGTACATATCATCTTACATGGTATAGCAATTGTTTGGAAGGGCACTAAATGCACAGTTTTAACAAGGTATACAAGCTTTAATTCCACTATGGACATGTGCCAGTCCGAAACAGGTGTATTTAAAGCTAGAAAATTTCTAGAGTTTTTCATTGTCCACAGAAGAAGTTGCACCTCTGCGAAAGCAGTAATTAGCATGCTTAATTGGATTCCACCATGCGTTAACTAAAGCGTCCATTAAAGAAGTTTTAATTCAGCATCTTGCCACTTGGTCTTTGGATATCTATTGGCTATACTCCTGAAGCTGTGTCAGGACTTTGTTCGAAGATGTTACCTTCGAACATGTAAAGGTAAACCTATCCTTCCTATGATTTAATGACAAACATGCTCTGTTTAGCTGCAGTTAAGTTTTCATTTTAGACTGCTGCCAAGCCAGCATAGGTGCTGTCTTATGGTTTAAGTTGGCATTACATATTACAAGTTATATGTTTCACAGGCTGACTACTTCAGAAAGCATAAGTTTGACAGTTTACACATGTATACCGCACAACTGACTTGACTTGCTATGCATTTTTATGTGCTGTTTTCATCAAAGATGTGGTTAAATTGTTTTGAGGCACCCCAGTTATAACCCCATTAGAGGGCAGCTGCACTGGAAACACATTTCTTCTTAGAATATTTTTTCTTACAAGATGATACCTACACTTCACAAGTAATTGAGGCACAAGAATAGCTAATGTTACATTGTCCCATCTCGCCTTTGTTCTTGCTGGTTTGGTTCGGAGCCAATCTTCTGCTCCGACTTGGCCTATTTATACAATAGCTAAAGAGCTTTTACTGGCTGGAGGCTACCCCTTATCCCAACATGCCTAGCAGCAGCTACCCAGATCTCGTTTGCCACTTGCAGCGTTGAGATTGCTCCATACTGGCCCAGGCCAAGTACTTTACGTTTTTTCTAGTTCTTGCTAAGTTTTGGTAAATTTACTGGTTGTATTGAATTCAGAGTGTGTATATTTCCTCTAGCCTAATTACCTTTTTTCTCTGCTCTTTGTGGTGTTTTTGGACGTCGTTTTCTTCAGGCCTGCTTTCCCCTTAGAGCCCATTTAGGTTAGAGGGTTTTTCCCTTTCCCCACCTCTCTTTTGGGATTGCCCCTTCCTTCCTAAAAAAAAAAAACCACAAAGGGGAAAAACTTATTTTTTTTTTTTTAATCAGCCTGTTTGCACCTACTTGTAGTAGGCTGTGAGTGATGGTTTTCTGTTTTCTCTGTGGAAACTTTCTTTCCCTGATTAGTGCTAATTATGTCTAAAGAGTCTAAACACCCTCTGGGTTTACAAAATGCGACTTGTGTTGCCAGAAAATGTCCCTTATGGACGGGCACACTACTTGCATTTACTGTCTAGGGGCTGTTCACCTGCAGGACTCTTGCTTGATCTGTCATGCTTTCAGTTAAGGTCCTGCAGGAAAGAAAAAACAAGCTTATTTTACGTGGTCTCCTGAAGAACCCTCAAGATGCCTCGTCTCAGGGTCTTCAGCCAGCCAAAGTGTCTTGAGAAACTCTCCAAGCCATCTGTTTCGAGCTTGGAACAGACAAAAATTTACTGGGAAGCCTTCAGCTCTGTCAGCCACCAGGATTGGCTCCGACAAAGCCAAGTCTCCGGCGGCTCCATCTTGTGTCCTCTGAGCCAATCCGGATCCATAAGAGATCATGGTTTCCCTCTTTGGAGCCTGTACACTCCGCAATCTCTGCTGCAACCTGGAGCGGGCAGTCACCGGTCCTCTTCATACTCATCTCGGTCCTCCAAATTTTCAGATCACGATGTGGAGAGAGTGGTCAACAAGCTCAGGTCACAGGCACTTGCTAAATTACTCGAGTCCAGCCCATAAGGATTTGGCTCCTTTGGCCCTCCCAGCTTCTCTGTCGATTCTGACTCTCTTGAGCTCGGAGCCGGAGTGCATGGAGGTCGTGTTGGTGGAACCCATCGGCTCCGGTTTCTTCTCCCTTATCGGTACCGACAACTGCTCCAATCTCTACTGCTCCAATCTCCTCAATGTCACAGTCCATCGAGGGGTCTGGGCTCCGAAGCGCTCTCACCTGCTCCAAGGGGGGGAAGTGGCATTGGACCCTTGTCTGACCCCGCTTTCCCTCTCGGAGCTTTGGCGCAGGTGAGCTCTGCTCCTACATTGGCCTCTGATAGCTTCATTCCTGGTTCGAAGGAGATCTTGGGGCTCTTCGGAGGTGCCTTTGACTTGGGACCGTGGCGCCTTCGAGGTGATGAGTGTGCAGTCTCCTGAGACTGCTCCATCCTCTGCTCCCATTGGCTTCTCCCTTGGTGCCTGTGCTGGCCTGTTTCCCTCTTCCTCCTGCCAACCGTGGGGAACCTGTGCCCCATGATGCCCCCTGGGTGACACCACTTCTTCTGAAACCTCCTCCAAGCATTCGGAGGAGGTCCCTCGGAAGAGGAAGCATCTAGACTCCCCTGAGTTTATCACTATGGATATGGACCTGGATGAGTCGGAAGGGTCCCCATGATCCCCTTCTGAGGATGTCTACTTTTCAGACATCTTGGAAATCCTTAGAGGGGTGGCTGGAAGTCCCTAGCCCCTTCTGAGGACATGTCTGTATACCTGGACGCATTTCGTTCCCGACCCTCCACCTCTTGGGTGTGTCCGCCTTTCGATCCACTTTTTGTATTGAGTTGAAAGGTGTGGAGCACTCCAGAGACCATGGAACCTGTTCAGAGGAGACCCAACAAATTTATTAAAGATCCAGAAGATAAGCCTTTCCTCTCCAAGGGGCGCACCATGGCGGTGGCAGCAGCTACCAAGAAGGAACTTGTGGAAACTTCATCTGTCCATCCGCCTAACTGTCTCATACAATGGACAGTTAATCATTTATCTGCAACCTGTGAGTATTTCCAAATACATCCATATCCTATCCGAGCCGGCAACTTTTTCCATGCATCTGCTCCAAGCTCCTCCCTTTACCTCACATCTCCTACCTTCCCTCCGATCTCGTTTGCCTCCATGCATAAGCTGGGTATAGTAAGTTTTCTTGTACTTTTAGTGAGCGTGTGTGGTCGTTAGTTTAACTCTTTCCTCCCCTTCGTTGTTCGTCTTTTTCTGTGTAAAAAAAAATAAAAAGTTAGTAAGGTAGTATAGTAGGCCTACCTGACCTGTGTGTGTGTTTGTGTGTGTGTGTGTGGTAGTTTTGGCTTAAATTTTGGCTGAGTGGGTTTTTTTAGTTTGGCTGAGCAGCCAAAACCTACTTTTAAAAAATGCAGTGTGTGGCCACAAGCTTTCACTGGCTGATGGCCACAGTGTATTTGTCTGGGTGTCCCCCATCTTTCTTTGCCATGTAGTGTGTGTGTGGGGTTCAACCCTAGGGCCCTAAAAGAAAGGAAGGCAAAGCTGGTAGCCAAGGGCCTTCTACCAGTTTCTCCATTAGACACTGCGACCTCGGCTCTTCCAGTAGCTGATCAACCCCCCCAGGCTGGGACTCAACCCTCCCACTAAGCCTGTTGAAGTAGGGACTAAAGGAAAAGTGAAGAAAGACAAGGGAGGGGATAGGCACCGCAAGTGGTCTCCAGAGTGGGAGCTCTTCCCTAGCCCACCTTCCAAAGTGACTGGGACCTCCACTCCCTGAGGTTCTCCCTGGAGCCGACGGAGCCCTTGGACCCGAGACCTTCATCGAGGTTGTCACACCGACAAGCCAGATCAAGTCTGTCGCCTCCTCATGCTCTGCCCAGTCTGTCAGTTAGATATGGACAGGATGATTAGGTTCATTTGGACCCAAATCCAAATGGGAGTCTTGCCAGGCCCCTCTCCAGCCGGAGAGGGCACCTCCATGTCCTTCATCCAATTTTTTCTTCCCCAATCAGACTTGCGGTTTCAGGGTTTATGGATCTGAGGAGCTGGGGGTTCTGTGCCGATGGTTCCTCCAAACCTTGATGCCGGCGATTACCTAGTTCCTTGGATCAGACCTGTTCAGATCGGAGCAACTCTCTGGGCAGAGAATGGGGAGTCTCCGAGGGAATGGAGTTAATCTTCGGCTCCAACATTGTCTAATCAGAGATGTTCATAGCCTAGTATGAACCTATGAACCTATCTGCCCGAGGGCATTTACAAGCCTAGCCCATAGTTTTGTGGCTTACGCCACCCCTTTAGTATGGGGAACTATACCCATTATTTTGCTGTGCCTCTGTTGAGCAGTGACACTGAGGTAATCCCTGGGGTATATCTGCGATCTCCCATCCATTGGTCAAGATTTCTCTTGAACAAGGCCAGCGAGGTGCTCTGCCTCACATATACCGGGATTTTATTCCACAGCATAGGGAGTCTTTGGGTGATGAATCTATCCCTCCAGCACGCCCTATTAATAGCCGTGTCGAGGTTTAAGTCTCCCGCCCTTGTGGCTCTGACTGATCTAGATTTTTTGAGGTGAAGCATATTCATCAAATCTGGGTTTGACATGGCCTTGTATGTTAGGCAAAGGTCACCTCTGAGCAGTGTTACTGAATAGAGCTGGAGTTCTTTCAGTCGGGCAGCATAGGACAGATGTTTGAGACCCTTTATCCTTTTGGTGAGGAACTTTTGTGGCCTCTCCAGCTGCTGCAAGTGTCTGGTCAGATACATTCAATGGGGCATTGTACTCAATCATTGGTCTGATGAGTGATGAGTATAGGGAGACTATGACCTCCCTTGATCTAGATGAGAATCCCTTCATGATAAGGTGGGCAATGTAGAAGGTCTTCCTAACTACTTTAGCTACATGGGTGTCGAATGACAGACTACTATCAACCTGGGTCCCCAGGTCCCTGATAACTTCTTCTGTACTCAGTGGATTGCCACCTATTTGGTAGCTAGGGGTAACCTTGTTTTTCCCGAAGGGTATGACTATGCATTTTTTGGCATTTAACTTTAGGCCATGGCTCTGGCACCAGTTATCCGTTTCTGTGAGACCCTTCTGAAGGATATCTGTGTCAGATGTGTTTTCTACTATGGCGCCCAGTTTGCAGTCATCTGAACCCCGGCTACCTCAGCCCTGATCCTCACGGCGGAGCCGGGGAGAGCTTCCTCCTTGTTGGTTGCTAAGGAGGTGCGCTCCATCGCCATTTGATGTGGTGGAGAGGGATCTCTCCCAAGGATCAAGACCCCAGCCTATTTCCTTGGACTCCGGCCAGGCTCCCGTGGACTTGGTCACGACTCCCTATAGCTTGTCCCAGGGACAGCTTGTACTAGAGGATCCCCCCCAGGTGGATCCCATCGTGGAACCCCCTGTGACTCACGAGCCCTCTTCAGAGTCCCACTGAAGAGTCCCCATAAGCACTCATGTAAAAGGAGGCACATGGACTCCCCAGAGTCCCTCACAGAAGATACTGACTTGGATGAAGGTGAGGGTTCCCCCAGGTTACCTCCCAACGATGGCTCCTTTGGAGACCTCATGGAGATCTCAGCCAGAGGGGAGGTTGGTTCATAGGTTCATACTAGGCTATCTGCCCTAGGGCATTTATGAGCTTAGCCAGAATGTGTTTGGCTTTCGCCACCCATTTTAAATTTATTTTGCTATGCCCTTTTTTGAGGTTAGTATACTGTGCCTCTGTCTAACAGTGACACAGAAGTGATACCCGGGGTAAACCTACGATCTCCCAGCCACTCATCAAGATTCCTCTTTAAGAGCGTCATTGAGGGACTCTGCCTAACCTGGACTGGGATTTTATTCCAGAGTGAAGGGAGCCTCTGGGTTATGAATCTGTCCCTCCAGCATGTCCTATTTATTTCAGTGCTGAGGTTAAAGTCTCTTGAGCGCGTAGCTCGATTGGGATTTGGATTTTCTGAGGTGCAGCATGTCCATTAATTCCGGGTTGGACATGGCTTTATACGTCCGGCACAGATCGCCTCTGAACAGGCAGTATGCCACTGAGTAGAGCTGGAGTTTCTTTAACCAGGCAGCATATGGCATCTGTTTGAGCCCTTTGATCCTCTTGGTGAGGTACTTTTGGGGTCTTTCCAGTTGCTACAGGTGTCTGGTAAGGTACATCCCAAAAGGGGCATTGTACTCAATTATGGGCCTGAGGCACAATGACTTCCCCTGATCTAGATGTGAATCCATTCATGATTAGGTGGGCTATATAATGTTTTTCTAACCACGTGGTTGTCAAATGAGAGATTGCTATCAACTTGGGTCCCTAATTACTACTTCTGTACTTAATGGATTACCACCTATGTGGTAATTTGTGGGCACTTTGTTTTTGCCAAAGGGGATGACTATACACTTTTTGGCATTTAGCTTGAGGCCATGGCTCTGGCACCAGTTGTCCGTTTCTATGAGGCCCTTTTGGAGGATGCTTGTGTCGGCTGGAGAGTCTATTATGGCGCCCAGTTTGCAGTCATCTGCAAACTTGTCAGCCACAGTCCTGTGTTGGCCTGTACCTCCGAGAAATATATACCGAACAAGAGAGGTCCCAGGACTGAGCCTTGTGGGACACCACTTGTAACTGGTTTGGAGTCTGACATGGCTCCAGCAATTCTAACCATGTGGGTTCTGTCCTTGAGCCAGTTTGCAATCCATCTAGTGACATAGGGGTTTATATTTAAGCTGGTGAGCTTATCTATAATGCCTGAGTGGGGTATTGTATCGAAGGCTTTTGTGAGGTCCAGGTAGGCTGTGTGGACCACCTTCCCCTCGTCAATGGCCTTGGTGACTGTTTCAAAGAAATCGACCAGGTTTGAGGCAGGATCTGCCCTTAAAGCCAAACTGGGTAGGATCCAGTGTTTGTAGGTCCCAAATATCTTTATTTATGAAGTCCATGATGATCCTTTCCATAGATTTGCAGACCAAGCTAGTCAGGCTTATGAGGCGATGGTTTCCAGGCTCCGTTGAGGCACCACCTTTATGGAGAGGGACCACTGTTGCTGTACGCCACTCTTTGGGCACATATCCTGTAGTAAGGCTGAGATTGAACAGTAGTTTTATGTTTGGGTTTAGCTCTTCTTGGAGTTTATGTAGGACACGGCCCGAGACACCGTCTTGTCCCATTGATGCTGTGTTTTTTGCTTTGGAGAGGGCGGCTCTTACCTGAGCATCTGAGATGTCAGGGGGGCAGCACTCTTCTGGGATAGATATTTGCCCTTTTGGTGGGAGGGGGGGGGGAGAAGTTTGCGCTGAACCTGTCTGCTAGGATGTTGGCAATGTCTGTGGGTTCAGTATATTTTTTTGTCATTTTGGACCAATTCTGAGCATATCTGGGAATTGCCACCCAGGTTCCTAACATAACTAAAGAAAGCCTTGTGATTATCCTTAGTGTCCTGTGCAATTTTTCTCTCTAAGCTGGCCTTAGACAATTTTATGTGTGCCCGTAGTTTTTTGCTAATACTGATCAGTGATGCTTTCCCTTTTTGGGATTTTGCTCTATCATTTAGTAGCTTCCTCCTATTGTATAGTTTGTTTATGGCTGGGGTCCACCAGACAGGACATCTGCCTTTGGAGGATTGGGTCTTGGTTTTATTTGGGATCGCATGATCCATGCATTCCTGAAGGTGTTCATAGAATGCGTTTATAAAGGATTCTGCGGTCTAGGCCATATTTTTCACAGGCCCGGGGGCTTTGAAGGATTCCACCTCAGTTTTGAGGAGTGAAATTTGCTTTGGAGAAGTTTTTCACACTGCTTTTCTGGGCAGGGGGTGAGGTCGGGATGTGAATATCCAGTGAGATTAGTTTATGGTCTGATCTTACCAGTGAGGGATGCACTTCTGGTCTGGAGCATAGAGTCCCCATGTTGATCAGGTCCAGTATGTTTTCCCCTCTTGTGGGAGTGATAACAAGTTGTTCCATAGCATTTGAGTTTATAAATTCTAGGAACCTTTGGGCTAGAGTGTTGGGAGCTAGAGTAATCCTCCCAGTCTGTTTGGATAGTTGAAGTCGCCCAATATAATGGTGTTTGGAGAGACCTTCATATTTTCCAGTGTTCTCAGGAAGGCCGAGTGGGGTTCCTGGGTTTGGGAGGGTGGTCTGTAGCAGGCTATAAACTGGAAGGCAGTTTTACCCATTGTTAGTTGCACATGGATAGTCTCTGATGCTTCGTGCTTTGCCACCAACCTGGAGGTGTGGGTATCTTTGAATATCGATACTCCCCCTCCTTTTGTGGTTCGGTCCAAGTTTTGGGGCTGAAAAGCATGGTATGAGGTATAACCTGGTAGTGCTGGGGTGCTCTCGGGAGCCCTGAACCAGGTTTCTGTTACTGCACAGATATCGATGTTCTCCATGCTAAGGAGAGTTTCGAGTGCGTGCATCTTTAGGTTTAGACTTCTGGTGTTGAGTAGCATTACTCTTAGTTTCTTATCCCTTGTGATACCTATGGAGGTGGGTTTGTCTTTTGAGCCTTGCCTAAAAAAGGCACTATGGGGGTAGCAAGAGCCTTTGCCAATATCAGAAAGCCCAGGGGTAACAGGTGCAAGCCATCCCTAGCGAAGCATCGTGGTTTGTCGAACATATCCTCCCAAGCTGACAGGCATTGGATCCCCTTTGAATGACACCAGTACTTAAGCCAATTGTTGAAATTGATCATCTTGTCTTCATATTGTGGCATCATTCTTGGTGAGGGTAAGATGCTACTCAAGGTCAGGGTCATACCAGCCTGGGCTACATGCTCCAGCTCCTTTATGTCTCCATGTAGTCCAGGGAGGTATGTCTCGGGTCATTCACACCAGCATGGACAATGACTGAGTCATATTTGTACTTGCCTTGGAGTGACCTGAGTGCTTGTGTTATGTGGCGGATCCTAGCGCCCGACAGGCTGTTTACCCGTGACCCTCTCCTTGTTCAGCCTGGTGAGCGGGACGTCCGTGTGCCTGACGATAGTCACCTATTACAAGTGTATCAGGTGTGTTTAGTCTTAAGGTCAGCCCCAAAACCCTCTACGGATGAGTCTGTATTCCTGGAGGCCTTTGACACGGGCCCATCTACATCCTGGGTGTCCCCTCCTGCAGATCCCTTAGTGGATCTTATTACCACATGGGCATGGAAGGAGCGTGACACCATGGAGCCAATACCTAAACACCTGGACAGGATCCTCTCCTCCCTCAGACGGGCCTGGTACAAGGGATCCCCGGTGGATGCTATGGTGGTTGCAGCTGCCACCAAGAGGGAACTGGCACAAGAAAGTTCCTCTGTCCACCCTCTGGACAAGGAGTCTAGGGCAGTGGATTGGTTTGGGAAGCGAGATTTTTCAGTGATTTTTTTTTCTATTCAAGCGCTGAATTTGGCACACGTCATATGACTTCAGCGAGACTTGGTCACAAGGTTCAGTGCGTCGCCCCCAGAGCCTTTATTGCCAGAGGACAAGCAATTTATTCTCCAAAAATGTCGAGACTCAAATCTGTATCGAACACATCCATGCGTAGTCTTTCCCATGCCATGGAAGGGGCGGCTGGGAGCAGCGTAGCTATGAGGTGACACGCTTAACTCAGATTGTGTCAATTCGCGGACCCCTTCAAGGTGTTCAAAAATGCTCCATTAGATGGCTTTCCTGTTCAGGAAGACAGTATGTGACCCTCTGGTCCAGAGTGAGAAGGACGGGAAGACTCTGCTGTCAAGAGTCCACTTCTCTAGCCCTCAAAGATCCTTTTCTAGGAATCTTGAGAGGGCAAAAGATGTGGTTCCGAAAATCTGTTTTCCTGGGACTCTCAGGACAACTCGTCCCCTAGAGGCAGAGGGGGACAAGACAGACACTGCTCCAGAGGCAGGGGGGGGGGGCTGAGGAACTTTGGGTCTAGGGAGACTTCCTCTGAAGACCCACGCAGCAGACCTGAGGGGTTGTCTGACTGTCCTACTCTGGAGTTCCAGTCTGGAGAAGATTATCATTGCACCCAATGGCTTGGGAGTCCATTACGGCAGACCATTGGGTGCTTCAAATAATTTCCAGAGGCTACTTCATCCCGTCCGTTGCCCCTCCCGTCCAACCAAAGCACCTCTTGGATGTTCCACCTGCTCAGTGAGGCATCAGTGCAAGAGATTTCAAAGCTGCTTTGCAAACAAGCCATCAGACTGGTCTCCCCAGATCAGTCCGGATTAGGCATTTACTCCAGGTTCTTTAGTGCAAAAAGACAGGGGACCTCAGGCCCGTATTGGACCTGTCAACCCTGAACCTGACTGTAACCAAGCAGAAATTCCAGATGGTCACCCTGCAGTCCATTCTACCTTACCTCAGAGAATGCGACTGGATGTGCTCTATAGACCTCCAGGACACTTACTCCCATATCAAAATTCAGAAGCTCCAGGAGATTCCTTCGCTTCCGGTTGGGAGATGATAATTTCCAGTTCAGAGCCCTACCCTTTGGTCTCGCCACTGCCCCCATGGTGTTCACCAAGGTTATGGCAGTCATAGCGGCTCACCTGAGGCTTCAGGGAATTCAGGTGTTTCATTACCTAGATTGGCTCCTCACTGCTGCCACCAAGCATCTTCTTTGCATGGCCCGAGACTCCTTCCTGCATCTTGCAGACAACCTAGGGATTACCATCAATGTCTAGTCCCTCTTGAACCCGATACAGACCTTGGAATTTATAGGGGCACAGCTGGACACACTACAATTGAAAGTCTTTCTAACTAGAGACAAGGTCCAGAGCCTACAGGCCCATGTATCAGCGATCCTTGGCCCCAGGCTGCCAATGGCGAGTGATGTTCTCCAAGCCCGGCTCCATGGCCGCATCAATCTCAATCCTTCCCTGTGCGTGCCTTCACATGAGGGTGCTTCAGTGGACCCTTGCAGTACAATGGTCTTGGCTAGACCTCCCCATGGACTATTCAATTTGAATCCGCAGAGCCTGCAAGATGTATCTTCTCTGGTGGCTCCAATCACTGGAAATCTTGGCAGGACTACCCTTCATAGCACCCACAGCCCAAGTGACCATGGATGCCTCCCAGCTTGGGTGAGGGGGGCACTATTTGGGGAGGACGGTCCAAGGCACATGGCCCCAGACTGAGACCAGACTGCATACCGGTGTTCTGGAGACGAGAGCAGTGCTTTTAGCGCTGCAAGCCTTTCATGCTGTTCTTCCCCCGGGACGATTGCAGTTCAGTCGGATAACATGTCTGTCTGGTCCATCAACAAATGGGGGGGGGGGGACCAGATCTTGCTCCCTCTCATAGCCTCGCGACAGAGTGTGGGAGTGGGCGATCTCCAGCAGTCTGTTTAAGATTGCAATGCACATCCCGGTATTCTCTAACATTTTAGCGGACAGATTTGAGTTGGGCTATGCTAATACCATACAAGTGGTCTCTGAAACAATCTGTAGTGGAGATCTTCCTTGCGTGGGGTCAGCCTTGCTGCGATCTCTTCGCATCTCCTTCCAACACGAAGTGCAGCGAGTTCTTTGCTCTGATCCCCTCAACCAGGAGACTCCCCAGAGACGCTGTTGTCCATGCTTGGCCTCCCAGGTTACTGTATGATTACCCCCCATTACCTCTCATTCCGAAGTTTCTTCAGAAAGCTTGCCAACTGGATTGCAAAGTGATCCTCATTGCCCCGTTCTGGCCTAGTCAGGTGTGGTTCCCCTTTCTCTGGTCTCATGTTCTAACTACTCCTCGGATTCTGGATCCTTGCCCAGATCTCATCTCTCATCCCTCGGTCATCTGTCTGCTCGATCTGGACGGTCTCAAGCTGACAGTTGGGTTGCTCCAGTTCCCCTGACTGCTAGGACTCCGTCTGTCATCTTCAGTAAAGACTATTCTGGTGGCATCCCATAAAGCTTCCACTAGGAAGATTTATCGCAGCAAATGGAAACTTCTCTATTTGGGTTTCTGAGGAACCTAGATCCCTTTACAGCCCCAGTTCCTGCAGTGTTGGAGTTTTTGGCCAATATTTTCCAACAAGGGGCTAGTTTCCCCACGGTAAAAGTGCAACTGGTGGCCATCTCTAATTTTCATGTCGGCGAAAACATGAATGCTCTGGCCTCTTTGAGACTGTGTAAAGCTTTTCTGAAAGGCACCTTCCTTTTACGCCTTCCGGTTAAGGACTCTGTCCCTCCTTGGGACCTTACCCTAGTTCTGCAGGCATTGGTTGCTCCTTTCTTTGAAACTGCAGCGTCAGTAGATTTGAAATTCTTATCCTGGAAGACCACTTTCCTAGTGGCCATTACTTCGGCCAGGCGAGTGAGATTCAAGCTTTGTCCGCTGTGCCCCCTTACTTGATCTTTCATAAAGACAGGGTCTCGCTCTGCACGAACCCTTCCTTCTTACAGAAAGTTGCCTCTGAAGCAAATATTAATCAGACTATTAACCTGCCTGTTCTTTCCAAATTTTCAGAACAAGGGTGAATATAAACTGCATTTGCTAGATGTTCATATCAGCTTTGTTTCTATTTACATAGAACTAAACCCTTTTGTAAGTCTGACCAGTTATTAGTGTCCTTTTCTAGACCCTTTTTGGGCAAAGCCATATCCAAGGTCTACTTGGCTAAATGGATTACAGAATGTATACTGCAAGTCTATAGGGACAAAGGCATGTCCCTGCCTGGTCCTGTTAAAGCTCATTCTACCAGATCTATGGCAACGTCTGCTGCTTTTTGGTTTAGGGTTTCACTGGATATCTGCGCAGCAGCGACATGGGCAAGGTCACATACATTCATTTCTCATAAGTTGGATTTGATCTCTAGAAGAACATCCTTTGGCTCTGCTGTGCTCTGGAATGTCCTCCCAGGAGTTTTGGTAGCTGGGGACTCTGTTCCACAGGTTGCAGATAAATGAAGTTCACTACTTCAGATAAACAAGTTTATGTACTTGCATAACATTTCATCTGAGTAGTTGTACTTCATTTTCTGCAACCGTCCCGCCCTCCTTCCCCCGAACCTGTTCTAGGTTAGTGATGTTATTGAGTTGCTGATAGTTTGGATAGTAGCAAACTCTATCTGAGGGAAGGTAGGAGATGTGAGGGATTATCAGTAAGGGAAGGAGCTTGGAGCAGATGCTTGGAAAAAGTTGCCGGATCTCCTGAAGGAGCTAGGAGATACCTTGCAAGATCGTATAGCTGAAGGAATTGCAAACAGAGCAGCTTCCCAGCTTGCAACCTTTACGTCTGTGGTAAACTCCTCCATGAAGCTCATTTCTTATGCAGCAGATGGGAGCGAGTAGGGCAGCAGGTACCAGAGTAGCTTTGCACAGACACTCCTGGCTTGACCTTTGTCAATTTGCGGAGCCCTTTAAGTCTTCATTTACCAGTACCCCCTTTGATGGCTCGTACTTGTTTGGGCCTTTGGAAAAGAGACTCTCACCAGGTGTGAACAGGATGGCAAGACTCTCTCTGCTGTAGGGGTCTGTTTTTCTACTCTAGACCCTATCCTAAAGGTCAGAAGAGTGGGGAAAATGTGGTTCTGAGAATCTCCAGGATCTCCACCTGACTACTTTTATTTTTTCCCCAGGGGCAGAGGGAGACAACAATGGAAGATGCCGCCCTCGCGGCAGAGGTGGTCCGCAACAGCAGGGCGATAGAGAATTTCTCTGCTAGGCCCTTCCAGCACTCCTGAAGGGAGGCCCGGCTGTCCACCTCTGGAGGCAGTCAGGGGCAGACTATTACGGTTAAACCAATCGGTAAAAAAGACAAAGTTACGGATGGTGACACTGCAGTCCATTCTTTCTTGGGTCAGGGCAATTGGATGTGCTCCCTAGATCTCCAGGACGCGTACTACCATATAAAAATGGACAGGCAATCCAGGAGATTCCTATGCTTCCAGCTGGGAGTCGGTCATTATTGGTTCAAGGCCCTGTCCTTTGGTCTCACCACAGCCCCCAAGGTGTTTACCAAGTGTATGGCAGTGGTAATTGTTCACCTGAGGTGTCTAGGATTTCAGGTGTTTCCATATCTAGGCGACTGGCTCCTCACTGCTACCACCGAGCATCAACTAATCAAGGCACGGGACTACACAATTCAAACTTGTTCCCATGAGGCATCACAACAAACTACGAAAAGTCTTCCTTGTCAGCCTGTTACCTTTTATAGGGGCAGACTTAGACACAAGACGAAGGGTGTCAACTTTTCGTCAAGTTTCCTTTCTCATAAACAAGATGAGAGTTCAGGCAAGACAAGTCTTACAAGTACTGGGCTCAATGGCTGCAGCCATAACACTTCCAAATGCGGATTCTACATTGGCTTCTCTTCGTTCAGTGGTCTTTCCAGGAATTGCCAGTGTCACACATGATGATCACGGAATCTTACAAAAAGGGCCTACTGTGGTGGCTTGTCTCCCCCAGGTCACTCTGGGCGGACCCTTCCTAGACCCGCATCCAGTAGCCACAGTGACCACGGAAGTGTCCCAGATAGGGTGGGGGGGTGGCATTATCTGGGATGGACTGTCCAATGGCAACCTCACAAGTACCATTTGCACGTCCGTGTTTTATAGAGATGAGAGCGGTGGGTCTGGCGTTGCAAGCATTTAGACTACCTACAGGGACCATTGCAATCCAGACTGACAGTATGTCAGTGGTATGGTACATCAAGCAGGGCGGAACCAGTTCTTCCCCCTTGTGTCAGGAGGCACTTAGAGTATGGCAGTGGGCGATGTCTTTCCAACGTTTTCTGATTGCAACGCACATTCCTGGAAAATCCAACGTGATAGCGGGCAGGCTCAGCAGGGCCTCACGAGTGGTCCCTGAAGCAGGAAGTTGCAGACTTGATTTTCCGCAAATGGGACCAGCCATGCTGCAATCTTTTTGCTACTCCCCTAAACAACAAATGCAGCAGCTACTTTGCCCTAGTACCCCCTCTGGGACAGTCACCCAGGGATGCCCTTGTTTACAATTGGCCTCCAGGACTACTGTATGCTTTTCCACCCTTCCCTCTCATTCCGAAGATACTTCAGAAAGCAAAATAGTTGGGTTGCAAACTCCTCCTCATTGCTCCTTACTGGCCTCATCAGATATGGTTTCCGTTTCTTCGCTATCACTTTCAACTGGAGCCTTGAATACTGGACCCAGTTCCAAAGATCTCAGATCATCAGACCAATTGTTCATATCCTTTGCTGGCAATAAGCAAGGTTATCCAGTTTCTAAAGTGACTATCGAAATGGCTGTCTTACACAATCACTTATTCATATGGTTTGCGTAAAAAAGATGCTTCCAGGAAGACCCAGAGGACATTCAACCAGGACCTTAGCCACCTCTGTTGCTTTCCAAGCTAAATTTCCCTCTGATTCAATCTGTGTAGCAGCGACATGGGCAAATCCTCATACCTTTATCTCGCATTACATAGTGGATGTGGCCTCTCTGAATGGGGCATCCTTTGGTTCCACTGTCCTAAAGTTTGTTCCAGTGAGCCACCGGAGAACCAGGTGCTGGGGACGTAGTCCCAACCAGCAAGAATGAAGGAGAGATGGGACAACCTAACATAAGAAGTTATGTACCTACCATAATGTTCCATGTTAGTTGTTCATCTCACCTTCCTTTTGTCACCCCCCCCCTTCCTGGAGGTTCGAAAGGAGTTCTTTATTGGTTACACTGGCTGAGTTTCCTGCTGACATATCAGGTTGGTTAACCATACTTTGTCCTTTTCTTCCCTTCCTACCTTGGTGTAAGAGCTTAGTAAATTTTTTTCTACATATGTCTAGTGTGGGCTATTACAAACGAGATGTGGGTAGCTGCTGCTAAGCATGTTGGGATAAGGGGTAGCCTCAAGCCAGTAACAGCTCTCAGCTATTGTATATCTGCTGAGTGGGAGCAGAGGATCGGCTTCAAACCCAACCTGCAAGAAGGAAGGCGAGATGGACAACAAACATGGAACGTTATGGTAGGTACATACTACCTCCTGTCACCGCAGTGGATCACCTGTCCACTCATGATTGGCAGTGGAGTTTTAAGGCACACACACACATGCCTTTTAGATTGTCCAACCCACCTACAGCATGTCTTTGGGATGTGGGAGGAAACCGGAGCACCCGGAGGAAACCCATGCGACCACAGGGAGGACATGCAGACTCCACACAGAAGGCACCCCAGCCGAGAATCGAACTGGCGAACCTCTTGTTGTGAGGCGGCAACGCTAACTGCTGAACCACCGTGGCTGCCCACGTAACTTTTTTTTTTTTTCTGTTTGCATACAGTCTTTTTCTAGATTTGCAGCTTTAAAGTGTGAGTAAAATGGTCTAAGAGCCAAGAAGACAATGTCCTAAAAAATGTGATTTCATCCAAACCCAACATGGTATGCCATGAAGAAGCCAAATGAAATTCCACAGAACATAACTTCTTTTTTCTGTTCTGTGGAATTTCATTTTACTCATCACATTTTAAAGCTGCAAATCTAGAAAAATACTGTATGCAAATCCCTCCCACTGGGTCATATTTCTTCTGTGTTTTTGGGATTCACAGCTGCCTTTTTTCTTTCACACTAGGTGGGTCATAGGCCTTTTTTGTTCATTTCAATGTGTAGTATTCCAGAGCAGTTTAAGCTGGAACAAAATGCAAAAAAAAAAAGGGAGAATATTAACATAATGACAGGTTCTTGAAGTTGACAGATTCCTAGCTTACCAAAAAGTACAGATGTTTTCTAGAGCTACCAGTTTTCTTTCTCCAATGAAGCAGAATAATTTCCATAAATTGATGTTCAGGCAATTATGCTTTCTATTTAGACAGGACTCAGCAAATTCAGACATCAGACCAGTTGTTTGGTGTCCTTCTCAGACAACAAATTGGGTAAAACCATCACAAAAGCTACTATCTCCAAATGGATTAGAGATTGTATAACTCAGGCTTATTCCTCTTCTTTAATTGCTAACTTACAAATATCTATCAAAGCTCACTCTACTCAGAGCTATGGCGCATTTCAGCTTTTCATTCCAAGCTCGCTATTTCTGGAGATTTGTGCTGCGCTACTTCGGTCTAACTGCAATACTTTCATTTCCACTATAAACATGTGTATCTAAAGGGCGACATCATTTGGTTCCACCTGGGTACCAGGAGTAAGCTTCCAGTGAGCCACCCAGGATTAGGGTGCTAGGTTCATGCTGTTTTGTAGAAGAAATGTTTCATTGTGTTTAAACATGAATTAACTGTTGGTATGTTGAAAAAAAATGCTGTCCCTCTGTCTGGAAATTGCAAAAGTAAGAATGTTCTTCATATTGATAACTGGTGCTGTAGCATGCCAGCTTCCAAAGCTTCAGGGCACCTTCCATGTGCCCAAACCATTGGTTAGCTCGAACTGAGCTAACTAAAAAGACAGGTTTGGGTGCCAGCCTTTCAGAGCTTTCCTGCCCTATGGCCCACTGAGGCTTTCGAGGATCGATAGTTGGCTTGTGTTCCTTTGGGCAGACAAGTTCACTTCAGGGGAAAAACTTCCTTTTAAAAAATGTTTTGATAACACTTTCCTGTTCAGGAAAGTAGTCGTTTTAAAGCTAGGAGTTTTGTGTGTTAACAGATTTGTCAATACTGTATTGTGCTTTTAAATGGGAGCACTCTCTCATTTCCTGTCAGTTTATTCTGTGAAGAAATTGTTTTAGTTTTTACGTTTGGGAACTGGCAGTATTTTAAAGTGCTTTTTGCTGTGCTTTTCTGTGAAAAGCGATTTGATTTGTAACTGCTTTTACTGACTTTTTCTGCTTGCTTTCCCTGAGAGAACCATTTTTGGCTTGACCATGAAACAGCCCATCGGTCCTATGGTCAGTAGTTCTTCCAGGCACAAAAAGAAAGCAAACAGGCTTTGCTACATAGCAGGCTAGCAGTTTGCCACAGCCGCAGATAGGTGACTCTGCTGTGGCAATTTGTACCACAGACTATTCATCTTTTACCCTGGATCCCTCTGGTGTAGCACCTACAGCCTCTGTGGACTGGGGGTTGGCTGCATCCTCTGCAGTTTTGTTCCCCTCAGTGGGTAAATGAGCCACTCTTAGTACTGGGAGAGGGAACAGAGATAGCTTTGTTTTATCTGAATGCTGTTCTCATCCTTGGGGAGCTGCTGTTGCCAAAATAACACTGTTGGCTGCATAAACTAAGCGGGTATCTGCTTCTGAAATTTCCTTAGACAGGGGTTTACTGGGTCTGGCTTGCGGTTTAATTAAGACCGTTGATCCTTCTTATAAGAGTTTCTGGTGGATGAAAGAGGGATAACACTTCTTGAGATTCAAGATTCTGAATCTGGACAGGAGGTTGAAAGGACAGATGTAGGGTTTTCTCAGATTTCTGATTCAGACTCAAAGGAGAGCTCAGTTTCTGATTCTCCTTGTGGGTTTCTCATCCTCTGAGACTGTTTCCCGAATGTTCCAGTGTTTGAGTTTAACACCAAAGTTTCTCAGTCCATCGGAAAGTACTATATGCAGTTGGAGAACTTTCCTGAACCATCATCTATTTCTTCAGTTCTGTTAGCTTTGGAGGATGTATGTTACTGCCTCTAATTTTCCTGATAATCATCTAGTTGCCACTATAAAAAAAAAAAAAAAAAAAAAAGGCAGATAGGATGGACAAAAATTTTATTTATTTATTTATTTTTCCCAAGCCTGACCCAGCAGCTATAGTTAAATCTTACTGTTGCTAAACATTTAGTTAATTCTAATGCTATCCTTGTCCATTGTCAGACTCTTATTTGTTCTAAGTGAGGAAGCATGAGGAATGTTTTATCTAGTTTATTCTTGTGAGGAAAAAAATCTACTTTAAATTGAGTGTGTTCTATTGTACAAATCACTACTCATTGGTTATTGTGTGTAGGATTCAGTTGCTACTTCAAGGGCTCTGGCCATTGGTACTGAGGTTTTTGCAATCTCAACCTCGCAGATGATGAAAATGAAATTTTAAATTCTCCTTTGGATAGACATTTAGTTTTTGACCCCTCTGAGTGAGAGGGGTAGATTGCAGGGAATCTGTCATTTTTCAGCCCTCCTTTTTGAAAGTTTATAAGGAATTCTCGAACCCTTTCATCTAATTTTTTGGCAAAAACAAAATGCAGGTAAACATATTTAAGAAGAAATTTAAGAGTTCCAAAAAGAATTCAGCCCCCCCCCCCCCCACAAACCCAAGGGCAGTCCAACAGGTCAGAATGACTATTCAAGGGACCTTTGTTCTCCCCCACACTGGCAGTCACTTTTCCTTTCCAGAAAGTGAGTCTCCACTTTTTCTCTTTGGCAACATGTAGCTTCAGAAAAATGGGTTCTGAAGCTCATCAAGGGTATGGATGGCGGTGAGAACTTCTTTATTCCATGAAGTAATCCCTCCTCCACTGGACCGTGCTGTTATTTCCATCTGTCCTTCATATGCTGTTCCAAGGAGTGACAGAACCTGTTCCTTCTCAGGTGAGAAGTTTTTTATTCAAGGGTGTTTTTAGTGCCAAAGAAAGAAAATGCTTTGAGACCAGTTCAAGGTCTGTCTTTTTAAACCTGTTTGTGATTGTGCCCAAATTCAAAATGCTCTCGCTATACAAGCAGTTACTACTTCCTCATTCAAATTTCCTAGTAATTCAATATTTAAAAGATGCTTATCACATCCCAGTTCATTCAGACTTCGTGTTTCTTAATGTGATCAGAAACGCAGAACCTTATCAGATCTCTGCTGTACCCTTTGGACTACCCACTGCACTGAGTATTCACAAAGTGCCTAGTTCCAGTTACAGCTCATTGCAGGCTACAGGGTATCCACATTTCCATATTTAGACTTATCTTTGCAGTCTTTTTCAAAAGTGTCCTATCTCTCTCCTCTTTTCTCTCTCGGTTGTGTTTTTGGGAGTCTGCTAGACACCTCACTAAAGAGATTTTCATCCGCAGGAAGAAATTAATCTGCATGTAGATCTGTTTAAGGTTTTCCACCCACACTTCAGTCACTGTGAGGGAATACCTCAGGATTTTGTGTCTCCTTGCATCTATGATTGTGATGATGACCCCTGGCAAGATTCCACATGAAAGATTCAGTGGTATCTGACATCGTTTTGGTCTCTTGGTCTCGGGGCCAACATCCTTTGTCCTTTCAAATCCTAATTCTGTGGTTTGCCAGAAGGGAAATCATTTGGTGGAGACAGCAAATATCATTAAATCTAGCTCTCCCCTTATCTGTCTGTTTTATAAAGCAGTCCATCACCACAGACTCATCGGACTTTGCTTGGGGAAGCATTTTTCAGGAAGGATAAAAATGTAAGGTGTGTATACAGGTGCAAGCATATAAATATAAAAGACACTTTCCCTGATCAGGTCACTCAACACACACATTCATCTCTGGTCAGCGGGACTTCAAGTTGTTAAAGTACCACATTCTTGTGGTATGTCAACATGCAAGGAGGAACCAGGTCACACGCCCTTTGCTGACCTGTCATGTCTACTTGAGCTATAACTTCACAGGGTACCCTCACTTTACAGGCATCCTACATTCCCTTAGGGTAAAATTTGTGTGGCAAAACAACCTGAGCAAGACAAGGCCAGACCCTCGCAAATGAAAACTAGATTGGGGGTCTTCCAAAATTTGATCTATTTGTGGGGGAGTTCTCAAGTAGACCTGTTTGCTTACTTTCTGAATAATCGACGGTCAAGATTCTGCTCCAGGACTCTGCCTTTTCTTTTCCTTGGACAGGAATGCTCTAGTATGCTTTCCACCCATTCCATTGATGTCCAGGGTACTTCTGAAGATTCAGGATTCCCCAAGATCATTGTGGTGACTCACTTCTGTCCCAAACAATAATGGTTCTCCCTTCTTTGGGAAATGTCCAGGGGAAATTGGCACTATGTCCAGGGGAAATTGGCACTAGCTTTGGCACTAGCTTCCTCGCAGAATGCATCTACTCAGACAAGATCAAGGGAGTTCAAGGTACCCTGATGCCAGTCTACTTCAGGTGACTAGGTTTTAATTCTGTTTAGGCACCTGTTTACTGAGGACACGTAGTAGGTACTAATGGAGACAAAGCCTGCTGCTAGAAAATCATATATTAACAAATGGAAAAATTTTCTAGTTTGTCTCGACAGCATAACCAGCACTCCCCCCCCCCCCCCCAAGACTAGTTTGGTTTTGTAGTAGAGTTACTATCTTATGGTTTTTCTTACTTCCTCGGGGTTCATTTTATCAGCCATTTCATCATGTCTGCCTGTGGATCCTTCTCTTTCAATGCATTCTTTTTTTGAAAGGGGTTTTGCATAAAAGGCCTCCAGGAAAATCAGTGGCTTCTTAGTTTTGTTACAAAACCTAAAACTTGCAACATTTGAACCGGCTAACCTGGCTGACTTGTGTTCTTAAACGTGGAACACCATTTTACTGGTTGCTCTGACCTCTGCAAGAAGAGCATCGGAATTGCAAGCTCTTATGGCGAGTCAGCCCTACCTCATTTTTCACAGGGACAGGGGTTCTTTGAGAATTAATCCCATGTTTTTTTTTTTTTGTTTGGCTTAATACCTTAAGCCAAAGTGTCCATCTCCCCATTTTTCTTTCTGGATCTACAAATGAGGGAGAAAATGTACTGTGTACCTTGGATGTCCACAGATAACTCTGATACTATCTTGACAAAACATCTTTCAGATCAGTTGCTCATTTCTTGTGAAGGTAAGAAGGGACAACCTGTGTCAAAGCAGACCATCTCCAAGTGGTTGTCTAAGGCTGTTAACTTTTGTGCTCTCCAACAAAACTCTTCCAGGCAGGGTCAAGGCCTACTCTACCAGGGCCTTTCCTTCATCATTGGGTTTTTGGAAAAGGCTGGATTATAGAAGCATTCATTTGGTCCTCTGTACATACTTTTACAAAGTACTGCAAGCTGTATTCTTACTCTAGGTCTAGATAAAGATTTGCTGGGACCATTCTCCAGGGGCTCCTGGACTCTTCTCCTTCCACCTCCCCCAAATTTGTGAGGTCAGTTTGGGTTAGAGTAAAACCACTATTAACCGCTATGGTGTAGTACAGCATTGGTACTAAATATTGATTGGAACGCCAATATTCTTTGTTTTTATAGTTGACTGTTATCGTTTTGAAAACGAGAGCGAGTGTCTGTTGTAGCTGACAGGAACTTTTTATACATTGGTTCGAACAGCCCGAGTAATTTCAGTAGTAAATATACTTACGATACAGCAGTGGTACCACAGAAGACTTGCAATTACTGGGAATTGCACTGACCTCTACCCTGGGAAGAAGACTGCATAGGCGGCACAGAGAGGAAGCAAAACGGGGGTAAACGTGAGGGAGTGTTAGCTAGGCTAAAAGCTGCTCCACATAAAACCCTCTCACCCTAATGTCTTTTCTTGCAAATGCCAGATCATTGGTTAATAAAATGGATGAGAGTCGATTGAATATCTGTACATATAAATCTATAAAGACTGCTGCCTTTTATTTTTCTCTGAGACATGGTTGGGTTTCTGCATACCAGATACTGCAGTTGCATTAGTTGGTTGTACACTTTACTTGGCTGATAGAACAGCTGATTCCAGCTGATGGAGGATTGTGTATTTATATTAATAATGCTTTGTGCACGAATACAACCATGATTAATGAATTATGTTCTCCGGATGTAGCATATTTAATATTAGATTCCAACTATTTTATTTGCCCAGGGAATATACAGTTATTGATACAGCAGTGTATATTCCACCTCAAGCTATTGTTAAGTTAGCACTTTAACAACTATTTGATGTTGGTAAGCAACAGAATTTACATCCGGACATGTTTTTTTTTTTTTTTTTTTATATTGCTGTGGAGTTTAATCAAGTGAATCTTAAGGATGTATTTCCTAGATTTTACCAGGGGCACAGTGGTGCACCAGTTAATGTTATCACCTCACAGCAAGAGTTCTTTGGTTTGATTCTTGGCTGGGGTGCCTTCTGTGCGGCATCTGCATGTTCTCCCTGCATTCTCATGGGTTTCCTCTCGGTGCTGCTGTTCTTCCCACATTCCAAAAACATGCGTCTGGAACATTTCTCGCCAGGTGTCCACTGAAATGAGCTCTGTCCCAGTCTGACTTTCCTGGTAAACAAATGTGAAATAAAATAAATGTAAATTGTAAAACGGGAAAATATTTTAGACCATGATTATACAACCATAAGATGCTTGTAAGGTCATATTACACACCCATCTTGGACAGTCTGATCATCTCTATATCTTGTTCCTGTACATAAAGCTCTTATTAATAGCACTAAACCAACTAGTAAGACTGCTAAGGTTTGGTCTGTGGGTGCCATCTCCCAACTCCAGGACTGTCTTGAGCACATAGATTGAATATATTCTTTTTCTGTCAGGCAGATTTGGATACTTCTATTTTTTATTTGTACTGTCCTATATTAATTACTGTATGGGTAACATTACTGTTTATTACAGTTTATCAAAATTAGAAATCGTTGAACAGTGATAAACAGTTGCTTAGTGAAAGGGACAATTGCCTTTAAATAAAAGGATACCTTTGCCTATAGAGTTGCCAGAGCTAATCTTAAGAAGGGCACTAATCTTAAGAAGGGCACTAAGTCTGCAGAATTTAAGTATAAATAATGGACTGAGGAGGATTTCGATATTAAATCAGATTCACAGCAGATGTGGTTAGGCATTCGGTCAATCAGATTATAAAAGGAAAAGTGACATACAATATAGGTTGGTTAATAATAATAATGCCAACTTTGCTGAGGAACTAAATGGCTTCTTTGCACAGTTTGACAGATGGTAAACTGCCATTCAGTATTGATCTGACTGGAGATTTACAACCTTTGGTTTTGCATGCACAAGAGGTGTGGCGGGTACAACATCAACATAAGGAAAGCAGCAGGATCTGGTAATTTTATTTATTTTATTTATTTTTTATTTTATTTATTATTTATTTTATTTATTTATTATTTATATTTTACCGGGATAGTCCGACTGGAAACCTGTCCATTTTCAGCAGAGGCCCGGGGAGAAAAGCTCCACATAGATTACACAGAAGTTGGAAAACAATTATAAAAACAGCAAACTATTATAAAAACAAAGCGATTATATACAGTGGCTTAGTAGTGTTCCCTAGTAGGGACTCTCAATTCTCATGGACTTGACCGACTCTAATTCTCAGCAGATGGGACACAACACCCCTTGTAAGAGGCCATGTCGGGTATACATCAGATTGGAAGCAATATATACATACATACAGCAATACATAATGTGCAAGAACATGTGCTTCAGGCCTGTGCTGATCAACTGCCATAGGTATTTGTGCATATAGGTTCATAGGTGGTAGGTACTAGGCTATCTGCCAGAGGGCATTTTTAAGCCTAGCCAGAGTGTCTGCTTTCGCCGCCCCATTGATTAATTAACTGTGCCTGCCTCTGTCAAGTAGAGCCAATGAAGTGATCCCAGGGGTGTATTTTCTGTCCAACCACTCGTGAAGGCTTCTCTTAAAGTGTTAGTGAGGGGCTCTGCCTAATGTAGTTAGGAATTTTGTTCCAAAGTATGGAGAGTCTGTGACAGGACTGTATCCCTCCAGCATGTTCTATTTATTATTGTGGCAAGGTTTAGCTTACTAGAGCACGTGGCTCACATTGACTTGGATTTCTTTAGGTGGAGCATGTCCATCAGTTCTGAGTTGGACATGGCTTTGCAAGTCGGGCAGAGATCAGTTCTGAGTAAGCGATATGCCACTGAGTACAGCTGGACTTTTCAGTCGGGCTTAGGTGGAGCATGTCCATCAGTTCTGAGTTGGACATGGCTTTGCAAGTCGGGCAGAGATCAGTTCTGAGTAAGCGATATGCCACTGAGTACAGCTGGACTTTTTCAGTCGGGCTGCATAGGACATGTGTTTGAGGCCAGTAATCCTCTTGGTGAGGTGCTTTTGTGGTCTTTCCAGCTGTTGTGTCTTGTGAGATGCATCCCAAATGGGGCATTTTACTTCTATGATGGGTCTGATGAGTGACGAGTAGAGGGGCACTATAACCTCTTTATTTCTAGATGTGAACCCCTTAGTAATTAGATGGGCCACATAGAAGGATTTCCTAACTACTTTTGCAATACGATTGTCAAAATATATTTATAAATCTATTAAACTTCTCTCTTTCCTTATGTGTAGTCCCAATGTGCTTGTCTGTACCAAAAACACTGATAACTTGGCTTAATGATTTATTGACCTGTTGCTCTTACCCTTGTCATTTCAAAATGTTTTTGACTGGTAATTACTCCCATTAGAGCTTCCATTTCAGCTGATTTGGATAAACATCTGTTTTGCCTATTGGACAAATAGATCAACTGAAGATGCTATATGTGGCTCTGCATGCTGCCCTCTCACATTTGGAAAAGCCTAGAACTTGTGTTAGGATTCCCTTTGTTGATTAGGTACAATAGTACTGAATGCTGAGCTATAATCAGTCGATTAAATTTCATGCACTAGGACTTGCTCCATTTGTATGCAGTTAGTTGTTGGAAAAGCCTAGTACTTGTGTTAGGATTCCCTTTGTTGATTAGGTACAATAGTACTGAATGCTGAGCTATAAATTAAATTTCATGCACTAGGACTTGCTCCATTTGTATGCAGTTAGTTGTTGGAACTGTCCTCCTCCGTTTTTTCAGGTTGGAAAAGCACATATCCTCCACCATGACTGCCAACCTACCCATGAGTTTAACAATCAAACATTGTTAAATTTGCAGATGATACGACTGTCTTTGGGCTTGTATCAAACTGTGAAGTTGCATATAGGGAGGAATTTCAGAACCTGACAGCATGGTGTGATGTCAATAATTTGGTTCCAACTACTAAAAAGGCTAAAGAAGTTATTTTGGATTTTAGACTATGGTTGATCTTTTCAGTGGTCCTAATAAACACAGAGGTCATGGGAAGAGCTTCTAGCTTTAAGTTTTTGGGATTTACCTTTGCAGAGGATCTGACATGGGCTGATAATACCTTGAATGTAATGGGCAAAGTGCAGCAACACCTTTTATTTTCTGAGGAAGCTAAGGAGAGAGAACCTTCCCCAGAAGCAGTTTATTCAATTTTATAGATACACAACAGAGAGCATCATGACTAATTTGTATGACCGCTTGGTGTAACAGCTGTACTAAGATGCTTGAGAAAAGCCTTTAGTCGCTGGTTATTGGCGACTTGCCATCTCTTGAGACTTGGCCACAAAACCTAATGCGTTGTGGGAAGGACTAAAAAATATTGTTAGATACTCCTCTTGGAAATATTTTGTTTGAGTTCCTACCACCAGGTAGGTGTGTTAGATCAATTTTCGCACTTACAAATAGATTAAAAAAAAGTTTCTCTCAACTGCCATTCATTTTTTTGAATCCTGAATATTCTCAGTCTGAGAATTAATTCCATATTTACAATAAGTTTGTAATTCTACAATGCATCATAAGTACCAATACATTATATGATGCCAACATTTATTACAAATGTCTGTCATAATGATTTTAGGCTGTTATATATTATTGATATTTTATTTGTGGATTTTTATTGCAACTACAGATTGACCATTAATAATAGATGTTATGTGATCCTATCTGCATACATTTTCTGACTGATAGGTTCGAGCGATCCTAGGCTCAACTCTGTATCTATGCCAAAGAGCCCGAAGTCTCTTATTGGCTGAGACTTACTATATCCCAGGATGCCACTACCAGTCCCCCAGATCCCTCATTTGCAGCTAACTAGCGAGGACGTGAATCTCGAGCTGGCTGAGCTAGTAGTGGGTTTTTCACTAACTTTCTGTCAGGGAATTTGCTTTAATTTCTAAACAAAAAGCTGTTTAGCGGGCTACTCTGTTGTTGTGTGTGTGTTTGACATTTTTTCTGTGGAAAATTTGTGTGTGATTGATACTTGTTCTGGTTACAGGCTCCCGGTTCAGTCTATAGGGCCTTTCTACTCAGATTTAATCCCTTCCTTTAAAGCAAACTTAGGTTTATTAGTATTATTCTTTGTTTCCACCATATGGGTGGTTGACTGTTTGTTCATCTTGGTTTTGTGTGAAGTTAATCTTCACTTAAAATAAGTTTGTTCCATAATGAAAGTACTTATTTTTTTGCTCATGTCTACTCTCAAGCACCCTAGGCCTTGAAGGCTCCAAAAAGCCACTAAATGTAACCTTTAAGATAGTCTATCAATGGATGACCATTCTGTGTGTATATTGTTTGGGCGCCAAACATTTGTGGGAATCCTGCAGCGCGTCATCCACACGCTTTTTCCTCGAGGGGGTCACTGCAAGAGAGGAAAAATAAGCTTATATTAAAAGGCCTTATAAAACCCTCTCCTTTAGAAGAAGCTTTAGCATCCTCTCCTTCTCCTGCTACAAAAGAAAGGCGTCGGCTCCGACCAGTCCGTCGGATCCGACCGGGCCAAATGCATAGGCAGGCCTTCCCAGCTTGGCTCCAAGGACTTTCGGAGCCGAGGGGCGACCAGCCTGGGCTGCCTCGATGCCGTAGTCTCGACTCCTCTGGCCCGATGGCGTGGCGTCAGGCGCGCCAGAAGCGGGTCACCTGCGGTAAAGCCTCCACCGCTGGTCGATTACTGGCCGATGAAGGTTGTCGCTGGGACACTTCTCCTCGCCTCAAGTCCTCCACTGCTGCACCGATGGAAGCTAGTTTGGGTATTCAACCCGGTCGCCGATAGTCATCGGTTGCTGGAGCCGGTCCCCTGGCCCCCTTGGGGCGTTGGAAAGTGCTATCTCGAACCCGCGTTCCGTCTCAGTATCCTCAGAGTCATGGCGAGGATGTCAGATTCGGACATAGACAGGGTGCTCCAAAGACTGTTCCAGTCCCCAGATCTTTCGTAAAAATTTGTTTGACTCCGACCCAGTTGGCAGACGGAGCCGATACATCCTTTGGCTCCGTCATCTTCGGCTCCGATCTCCTCCTTGAGACCTTCCTTGGAGGATCCGTCGCCGGTTTCCACTGTCAGCTCGAGGGGCTAGTGGCATCGGACCCTTGTCCGACCCCGCTCTCCCTCTCGGGCTTCAGGTAAGCTCGGCCGACATCTGCCTCGAGCCTTCTCTCTCCTTGGAGCCAACCATTCTGCTTCTTGAGACGGGTGTGTTCAGGTCTCCCGGGAGAGGAGCCTTTGAGGTGATGAGGAGTGTCCTGGCCTCTGAGCCTGGTCAGCGGTCTATCCCTCTAGCTCCTCCCTCATCAGTGCCTGCAGATGCCTCTTGCCAGCCTCTTGCTCTCAGGCCCAGGGATCCATAGCCCCAGGTTTCCCCACTATTCTCCTCTTCCGAGGTTTCTCCTGACCCTGCAGGGAACCCCTCGGAAGAGATGGTAAGAGGAAACACACAGACTCCCTGAGTCTACTACATCTGATACCGACTTAGATGAGTCGGAGGGTTCCCCGGTCCCCTCTGAGGATGTCTCATTTTCAGACATCCTTGAGCTCCTCAAACAGAGGGGAATTGGCCCTCCATTGACCCCTCCGAGGAGAGTCTGTATACCTGGAGGCTTTGGATCCCGACCCTCCACCTCCTGGTGTCTCCGCCTTCGACCCACTCCTTGCAGGTAGTGGCTCGGAGGCGTGGCTCCAGATTCTGTGGAACCTGTCCCCAGGAGACCATCCAAGTTCATCACGGCCCCTTCGGATAAACAGTTCCTGTCCAAAGGTGTCTCTGTGGATGCTATGGTGGTGGCGGCGCCACTAAGAAGGAACTGGCGGATCCTTCAGTACCTGTCCATCCTCCTAATAAGGATTCTAGGACCATGGACAGGTATGGAAAGCGGATGTTTTCTTCAGCGACCTTTGCTATGCGTTAGCTGAATTACCTTTGTCACTTCACCAGGCTTCAGAGAGATATTCTCAAGGAACTGGGAGAAGTAGTCCAGGATCCTTCTGCTGCTGGGGCTCAGGAAGATTGCCTCTCAGCTTGCTATCCTGAATTCTATATCTAACTCCTCCATGCGGCTCATATCTTATGCGGCCGATGGAGCGGGCAGACCGCAGGCACAGGTGTTGCTCTTAGGCGCCAAGCCTGGATGCGGCTGTGTAATTTTATGGACCTTTAAGCGTCCTTCACCAGCACCCCTTTGACGGTTCGGCTTTGTTGGGACCTCAGGTGAAGGATACTTTGACCAGATGTGAGCAGGACGGTAAAACTCTTTCTGCGTTGAGTCCAGTTTTCCTCCTTCTAGACCATATCCCAAGGGTCAGAAGGGAAGATGTGGTTCCGTAAAGCCCAAGGAGCTACACGGACACACGTGGTCAGTTTCCCCGAGGCAGAGGGGTAACAATGGACGCCGCCTAGAGGCAGGGGTCCTCAGAACCAGGGCAACAGGGAGTCTCTCCCTGAAGCCCTCCAGCATCCCTGAGGTGTTGCCGACTGTCCACCCTTGGAGGCAGTCGGGAAAAATTAAGCTGTACCCAATAGCCTGGCAATCCCTATCACAAGAGAAGTGGGTACAGTCTATCATATATCAGAGGGTTACAAAATCCCCTTCGAAAGGTTTCCCGTACCTCTACAATCCCAGACATCTCACCCGGGTCAAAGGGATTTGCAAGACAGGAAGTTTCAAAACTCCTGGAAAAGAGCCATCCAAACAGTGCCGCAGACCAAGTAGGATCCGGCTTCTACTCAAGATTCTTTTGGTCCCCAAAAGGATGGGAGATTGAGACCAATACTAGACCTAAGCAGACTAAACAAGTCTGTCAGAAAGCAGATTCCGGATGGTCACGCTGCAATCCATTCTGCCCTTTCTGGGCAAGGACAACTGGATGTGCTCTATAGACCTTCAAGATCGTACTATCACATAAGATTCACAGGCGCCCAGAAGGTTTCTCGGCCGGCTGGGAGCCAGTCATTACCAATTCAGAGCACTGCCCTTGGCCTCACTTCAGCCCCCAGAGTGTTCACCAAATGCATGGCAGTGGTCACAGCTCATCTGAGACGCCAGGATTCCAGGTGTTTCCTTATTTGGACAACTGGTTCTCTCCGCCACCTCCAAGCATCAGCTTCTTGTCCAGAGACTACACCCTACAGCTTTGCAAGAGTCTAGGAATTTCGTAAATTTGAAAAATCCTCTCTGCTGCCTTGCCAATCTATCACCTTTATAGGCGCAGAGTTAGACATCAAAATGTTAGCCAGGCTAACAGATCAAAGAGATTCTGGACATCCAGAAATTTGTTCAGCTTCTGTTACAAAGCAACAAGATCAAAGCCAGGTTTGTCTTGAAAGTTCTAGGCCTAATGTCTGCAGCCATTGTTCTTCTTCCACTGGCTGCTCCACATGCCTCCTGCAGTGGATGTTATTCACCAGTGGTCGTATCACGATCTGCCCATGAGACACGAGATCTTAGTGACACAGTCTTGCAGGGCTCATCCGATGGTGGATATCTTCCTCTTCTTCATCAGGGCAGACCTTTGTTCCCTCCTCCAGTTGCCAGTCACCACGGATGCCTCTCTGATCGGGTGGGGGGGGGCATTATCAGGGCAGGATGGTCCACGGACGTGGCAACCCATAGAATACCACCTGCACATAAATGTCCTGGAGATGAGAGCAGTGCTTTTAACGTTGCAAGCCCTCGACGACTTTCTTCCCACAGGGACTATTGCAGTACAGACGGACAACATGTCCGTGGGTCTGGTACATCAACAAACAGGGCGGAACCAGGTCCTATCCCTTATGTCGAGAAGCTCTCAGACTTTGGCAATGGGCGATCTCTTCTCAGCGGTTTCTGATAGCAACGCACATCCTCGCAGGTCCAACCTATTGGCGGACAGGCTAAGCAGATCTATTCTGATGCCTCACGGTGGTCTCTCAATCAATCTGTAGTGGATCAGATTTTTTCTGAAGTGGGCACCCTTGTTGCGATCTTTTGCTACCCTCAAAACAGCAAGTGCCCAGATTACTTCACACTATTTCCTCTTCCAGGCCAACCCTTGAGACTCTCTAACCCAGGATTGGCCTCGGGGACTTCTTTATGCTTTTCCTCCCTTTCCATTGATTCCACAAGTCATTCAGAAAGCCACCGTTTGAGAGCCAAATTGATCCTCATTGCTCCATATTGGCCTCGACAAATTTGGTTTCCGTCTCTACATCATCTTCTGGTGCAGCCCTGGCATCTGGACCCAGTTCCGGATCTTTTGATCCACCAGTCGGGTCAGCAGCACCGGGCCATTCATTCTCTCAACCTCACTGCTTGGTTGCTCCACTTCCTTCCCTAGCCAGGCTACCAATGATTTCTGAGCTCAGTCAGAGACATTTTAGTGTCTTCTTTAAAGTCGTCCACTAGAACTGTTTATGCTAGCAAGTGGCGGCGTTTTCGATTGGGCAACGCCAGAAATATTGATCCTTTTACCGCTCCTGTACATTCTGTTTTGGATTTCCTGGCGGAGGTTTTTCATTCGGGATCTTCGTCATCTACAGTCAAAGTACAACTGGCTGCTATTTCCAAGTATCATGTTGGCTTGCATGACAATAACATCATGTCTCATAGGTTATGCAAAGCCTTTTTAAGAGGAGTTTTTCTCCTAAAACCGCCTGTGAAACATCCTCCTCCGCAATGGGATCTAAACTTAATGTTGGCATCCCTAATTCTACCTCCTTTCGAACCGTCTGCTACGTGTTCTTTAAAGTTATTGACGTGGAAAACTATTTTTGCTGGCTGTTACTTCTGCAAGAAGAGTTTGAGATTCAGGCCCTCTGTATTCGTTCACCTTATCTGGTTTTTCATAAGGATAGGGTTTCGCTCAGAACTAACCCATCCTTTCTTCCCAAGGTTGTATCTCAAACCAATATTAACCAATCTATTGATCTACCAGTTTTCTTTCCTAACTATTCTGACAGAGCTGAACAGAAGCTGCATTTTTTGGATGTTCGTCAGCTCAGGTACTACTTGCATAGGACTAAACAAATTAGAAAATCAGACCAATTGTTTGTCTCCTATGCAGGAAAACAGGTTAGGTCTTCCAGTTTCTAAAGTGACCTTATCTAGATGGTTGACTTCCACCATTTCCTATGTGTACTCTCTAAGGGGCAAACAACTATCTTCTAAGCCAAAAGCACATTCGACCAGGAGTCTATCCACTTCTGTAGCCTTTCAGGATAGACTTCCCATTGACACTATTTGTGCAGCAGCTACTTGGGCCACGCCTCATACCTTTGTGTCTCATTACAAGTTGGATTTGGCCTCCAGAGATAGGGCCAGTTTTGGTTCCACAGTTCTCAAGAGTCTGTTCCATTGAGCCACCGGGATACAGGTGCTAGGACGCCGGGTCCCATCCAGCAAGAATGAAGGCGAGATTGACATCTTAACATTTAGAAGTTATGTACCTACCATATCTTTCCTTGTTAGTTGTCTTCTCTGCCTTCTTTCTTCGTCCCTCCCTCCTTCCCCTGGCCTGGACAGATCTTGGAGAGTTCCTATTAGATTGCTTCCTCTGGAGCATTGTTATGAGGACTTCTTTTAGGAACCATGGTTCCTAATTATGTTAGGATAAGTCTTTAGCAGGGTCAGTTAGCTGCCAAACGAGATCTGAGGTAGTTCCGCCTTGCATCATGGGATATAGGGTTGCCTCGAGCTGGTAAAAGGAGTTCTCGAGCTAAAGCAAGTGCCGAGTCGGAGCCGAGGATCGGCTCCGAACCCATCCAGCAAGAAAGAAGGCGAGAGAAGACAACTAACATGGAACGTTATGGTAGGTACATAACTTCTAATTTTAGACTATGGTTGATCTTTTCAGTGGTCCTAATAAACGCAGAGGTCATGGGAAGAGCTTCTAGCTTTAAGTTTTTGGGATTTACCTTTGCAGAGGATCTGACATGGGCTGATAATACTTTGAATGTAATGGGCAAAGTGCAGCAACACCTTTGCTTGAAGCTAAGGAGAGAGAACCTTCCCCAGAAGCAGTTTATTCAATTTTATAGATACACAACAGAGAGCATCATGACTAATTTGTATGACCGCTTGGTGTAACAGCTGTACTAAGGCTGCGAGAAAAGCCTTTGGTCGTTATTGGCAGTGACTTGCCATCTCTTGAGCACTTGTACAAAACCCACGTTGTGGGAAGGACTAAAAATATTGTTAGATACTCCTCTTGGAAATATTTTGTTTGAGTTCCTACCACCAGGTAGGTGTGTTAGATCAATTTTCGCACTTACAAATAGATTAAAAAAAAGTTTCTCTCAACTGCCATTCATTTTTTTGAATCCTGAATATTCTCAGTCTGAGAATTAATTAATATTTACAATAAGTTTGTAATTCACAATGCATCATAAGTACAATACATTATATGATGTATTGTACAAGTGCAGTAATTTAGGCTGTTATATATTATTCGGTATTTTATTTGTGGATTTTATTGCAACTATAAGATTGTCGTAATATAGTTTTTTGTGTTATGCGGTGACAGTCAAGTATTTGAATTTGATAATTTTTCAGTTTTTCTCCTCCGAGGTCTTTTAACTAGCAATCACTTACTTAGTTCTGCCAGGTTACCTCAAAAGAGAAGAGAAAAAAGTGACATATCTAATGTAAAAAACAAAAAAATATCAGTTGCAGGAAAATCGCCAGAACTGATCCTATAACATAGATGTGCCATTTGTAGAGATTTACAGACAGCCTGAACAGTTTGCATACTTTAAACACATGCTTTAGCATGTGGAGGATTGTTTTGTATAACATAGCAGTTTTGAGGGTTACAGTAGTATTGACTATTGCACTGATTTATTCACTTTCCAGAGTGCTGTGTCCACACAGCTTGTCAGTAAATCTCGCAATAACCAATGCAAATCGTGCTATACTGCCATTATTGCATGATTTGCACTTTTTAGTTTTCTTTTTTTGTACTTCTATACATGTGCCTGTGGTGGTATTTACTGGACATGAAGGGAGTATCTTACTTGCATAAAAAAAGCCAGCTGCAGTGGCATAGGTGGATAAAAGCCCTAATGCCATGTGATCCAAGTTCAATTAGCGGTTCAAGAGTTTAACAGAGAATTTGCAGGGGAGGATGGACACCTCCATCCTGGGGAGGAGGACAGGGTGTGAAGCAGGTTATTTACAGCCTTAGTTCTTCAGAAGAGAGGTAGTGTTGCACAGGCATCCTGATGGGGGAGGGTGATTTCCACCTACCTTGCCATCTGGTGGTAGCCCTCATTGAGTGCATGCAGTCACTGGAAAGGGCGTTGCAGGTCCCAACAGTGATGGTAGCTCACCCTCCTTGGGGGTGGTATTAAGCCATTCAAATGTCCTATTAGCTAGGATGTTGGCAAGGGTACCAGAAGCCCTCATGGTGGTTTGAATGAGAGCATCTCTGGAAAGCTGTTGCCTATGTGGTTCTGGAGGACTCCCACCCACAGAGGGAGGAATGAATGGGCTTGTGCCCATTATAGGGACGGGTGCAAAAAGACATTTATAAAATGATGGGGGGGGAGCTGCACAGTAGGGGGGGCTGCAAAATAGGAAAAAATAAAGTATTTATGTCTATGTACTGCTGTGCTGTGTGCCAGGAGATAAAAGATCCTTTTCCATGTGTATCTGGGGGCAGGCTAATGAAGTCGTAATCAAAGGTGTATGTCTTTGCTGGTTTCTGCAGCTTGGCATGGAGAAGCAAGTCATGCTTGAGAGTTTTCCCACGCATTCCCCAAGCAGTTGCCATAGTACACTTGTGTAAATTTTGTTTGCTTATTTCTTTTAAAAATGTGCTGACTGTTACTGCTATAGATGGTAGGGAAACTCTAGAGAACAGTCTACATTCCTTGTGTATATCATTTAGCAACTTGTGCCAAAAGACTGAGTTGAAGGTTGGAAGATACTGTATAGCTTTTTTTTGTTTGGTGTAAAGGAGCAGGTGTGATTTTTACAAAATGTCAAGCTCCATGCTGAGCAACTGTGGGAATTATGGCTGAGGCCATTTGTGACAAGCAGATTTTGTGTGTGGACTTGTGCTGGAAAAATGCCTCTTGTTAGTGTGAAGTTCTTTTCATTAGACCAGTAGACATTCTGTTCCCAGCTATTGGGTTTTTAGAAACATTATTTTATAATTGGTTGTAGTGTGATTTTTAGTTTGCTGCTATGCCAGGTAGTGGTGATTTATAGACATCAGCAAGGGGTGCATAATGTTAGATCTCGTGTCCATTTTCATTCATTCCTCAACTGTTTGGGTTCAGATCCGACTCAGCTGCTGCTTCTAAATCATAAGTTCTTGACCTTTTGAGCTCCTCCCCTTACCCATAATGCCCCACCAACCTAGCATACCCCAGATCTCATTTTCCACCATTTCAAACGGATGTGAAATTGTTCGCTAGTTTTTGATTCAAGTGAATTTTTAATTCCATTTAGTTTCATTATAGTTTCTCTATCTTCCTCATTCTTTCTCCAATAGCTGCCTTTCCTTGTACTCCTTGAGTACTCCTCTTCAACAGCTTCATCTCCTTGATCCTCCAGGAGCCTGTCTGATGTGGATAGGATGATGAGAAAGTTCCTCAAAATGCATATTTGGAGTCCTTTCGGCTCCAACCCCATTGGGGCCTCAGAGCCTCCAGAGGCACAACAGCTTTGATTTCTCCTTCTCTGATCAGTCCTTTTGGTTTCAGAGCTGTTGGATCAGAGGGCATCTTCCTCAGATCCTAAGATCATTGCTTCTTTGACTCCGGTAACAAGTACCTTGTAGCTCGAGGTCTATTGGAAGCAAAGCTTTGATGATGGCTCCAGAGTTTGAGTCTACTCCAAAGCTGTCAGAGCCATCTTTCCTTTGGAGCCTTGGTGTTGGCTTGGTTCTGACTCCCCTCAGGTTGGGTGCTTTTGGGACATAGTCGAGGATACGACCGGGCCCATTGATAGATCTGTTTCTGCTTCCCTAGGTGCTCTGCTTTTGAGATGGTGGAAAGTCTTCTCTGTGCCTAGAGAACAGACTACCCTGTCCTCTTTGGCTCAGATTTCTTTATCTCATTGTCTATCTCTGGAGGTAGTCTGGGGTCATCTATTCCTGTACCAGAGAGCCTGGCTAGTTATGATTTATGGGTGCAAAAGATAATATCCAGAGGTTTATATTGCATTTTCCCAATCCCCTCAAGCAGTTCCAAAGAAGATTCCTGATGTTTCACCCAGTCAGAGGGAAGCAGTTTCTCTAGAGAGATAAAAGCTGCTAGTGTCATCCAAAAGGTCCCCCCCAAACCAGAGATGTCAACTTATTTTAGATTCGTTTTGGTGCCAAAAAAGACAGGGTACTTGAGACCAGTTTTGTATCTAACAGACTAAATCAGTCTGTTCAGTATACAAAGTTCTGGATGGTGAGGGTTCAGTCCAATCTGCCATTTCTGCAAAAGGATGACTGGATGTGTAATCTACTAGCACATCAAAATGAACAGATGCTCCAGAAGATACCCACGCTACTGGCTGGGGGCCAGTCATTAACAGTTCAGAACACTGTCCTTTGGCTTTACCATAGCCTCCAGGGTGTTCACAAAATGCATTGCAAGTTGTAGCAGGTCACCGGAGTCCGGTGGGATTCAGTGTTTCCATGTCTAGATGACTGGCTCCTGACTGCTCCAACTAGTCATGACTGCTCCAACTAGTCATCTGATTCAAGCAAGGGACTACTTATTCCAGTTTGTGCTCCAGTCTGGGAATATCAGTCAGTTACAACAATTTTAGCTCATAGTAACTCTGTTTTGAATTCATTTCTACTAATCTGAATACAGCCTCCCAACTAACTTCTCTTTCTTGAATAGAAACCAGTTCCAGGTCAAGAAGATAATTCAGAATTCTTCGCTTCCTGGTACTTCAAGCCTTGGGATTCATGGCGAGTACACAACTTTTTTATTTTTAAAAGCATAGTTTTCAACCTCTTAACACACAAAATCTGGACAAAGCCAAAAATAATGGGGGAACACTCCAAAAATAGGGGCAGCTTTTAAATATTGCTCTAATAAACTTTGGTAGATTAGAACGTCGTGTTACATTTTCTGAAGGATATGCAAGTCTGAAACTCAAAGGACGCATTTTAGTGAATTCATTCTTCACTGATTGGTCTGTTCATAAAATTTGTGATTTTTTTTTTTCTCTCTAGACTTTTGCAGCAGAAGTACGAGGCAAAAATCTGGGCGTTCTGTGAAAATTAAAGTATCGGTGTCCGAAAACTGACCAACACTCTGCAGGCTTCCGTATAATAAAGTCCACTCTTTCATATATCGTTACACAGTGGGGAAAAAAAAGTGGGAAAATTTGAGTTGCCGGAAAGTATTTTGTAGAGTTTTAAATCTGATTACTAAGGTGAAAATGGTCATTATAAAACTTTTGCTATTTTCTTCCTGCACGTAATTAAATTTAAATATCTGAAGAACGTTGACCTGACTGACTTTGTTGTCATATACTGGTCCCCAAAGGCATTTTTATGCACTAGCATATAGGTCTGGGCTTTTAAAACTAAAAGCATTCATTTGGAGTTCTTGAAAGTCCAGTCATTCCCTTGGTTTCTGTCTGCTTCGTGTGTAGCAGGTGTTGATTACTAGTAAATCCTGTCACCAGTGCTTCAGGCATGGCAGCAACTTTCATACCTGCTGTCAGCCTGAAAGCATGTTGGGGGGATGGTGTGAATGCTAGAAATTTTGCATAATTTTTTCGTCACAGTTGTGTTTTCCTGTTTTATTTCTTACAAGCCTCCAGGACTGGAATAGAGGCACCCAAGAGCTAACCTCAACAGTGTCTCACTTTATCAAGGAAGAAATTAATATTGCTGTGTTGTGGAAATAAACATCCAAAGCAGAATACTCCTCCTGAAAGGTTCTCTTAGTTCAAAGCCTTTTCTGTAAACTAAATCAGTAAAACATGTGAAAACTAGGCTATACACAAACCTCCAGCAAAACCTTCCCCTCAGTCATTTCGGTTACCCTCTCATTTCAAAAGGTTGATCATTTTGTGAAACTGAGACTGGACACAGGTATATTAAATAGTGAGACATACAAACCTTAACAGTTAAAAATAGCTTGTCCCAAAATTTTACCCACCACTCTGCTTTTATCGAAAGAAGGGCTGGACCTCCTTTTTTGTTTAAACGGTATGCTGATTCTTGGCTGCTGTCTACAGGATGTGGTGAATCTACTTTGTACTACTTACATCTGTAGTTGTGGACTCTACACTACAATTTAGCGGACTTTATTGCTTCTGGTAATGAACATTTTGGAGGAACACATGATGAGGAGCTGGTAGAGATTATTGAGCGGAGCTGTGAAATCAAGATCGCAAGCATTGCATTGTCAATGCCAGCTGCTAAGTTTAGAGTTTCTTCTTCTAGTGCACCAAGCACAGTTCTCTGTATTCTTTTCAGCTGTAGGCGTGTTGTCCTTATTTTTCCATCAGCACGGTGAAATGTCCACCATGAAGTAGATTATTTCCAATTGCAGCATCGCTAAACTCAATTTCATTTGTGAAGGCATTTCCATGCTGGGTGAAGTGTGGCAAACCTTGAGTCACATGTTCTGCTTTCAGTTTCTATGCCATCCTGTTTGCCATGAATGTTCTGTACAGGGGCATGATTGATGCCCAGTTGCAAACATCAAATATTACATGCTGTGATGGGTAACTAAGATTAATCTTTGTTCTTGGTTGATCCATCTTCTGTAGCGGGGACGTGGAGGAAGATGGTGGATGGCTTTAGTGGGATTTGCATGGAAGGTATGGATGCTGTTAAATGAAGTTTTGGTGTGTTAGACCTTTATTGTGGTAGTAAAGTGAAGCATCTTAAGCCGTAGACCTATAGTTTCCCACTGCCTTTCAAGTGGAAGTAACAGGATAGTTTCTTCAAAGTTAGTCTAATATCCGTATAATGCAGATCCCACCATTTTTTGCAAGTAGCACTTGGAAGTAGTTTAATTCCAGTCTACATCTGAAGCAGTCAAGACGTTCTGAACTGTTCATCTAAACATTGTACTACTAGATGAGTTTTGGGGGTATCCCCTGGAAATTGTTCTCTTGGTATTTATAGCCATCAGACCTATTTTAACTGTTTTGTGCACTCACTTTTCCCATGCGTCAGACTGTGTGCCCATATGTGTAGTCCACGTTTCATGAAGACCATTCTTTTCTCCACTAACATCTCTTATGTTCTTTACTTTATGTAGTCATACTGTTCAATGTTCCCTGTGTGGTGTGTGTAAATTGTGTTTTATGGGGGGGGGGGGGAATGTGTGTGTAAATTGTCCAAAGTTTGAGTGGGTGTGGTGTAAATTGTGGGGGTGTTAAATGGTGGGTGTTTTAAAGCTTTTGTAAATTGGGGGTGGGTAAATGTGGTGTGGGTGTAAATTGGGGTGAGTGCATGTAAATTGGTATGGGTGTGTGAATTGTGAGTTGTATGGGTGTGTGTAAAGGAAGTGTAAATTGTGGGTGCTTGTGTGTAAACTGTGTAAATTGTGGGTGGGGTGGGTGAATAAATTGTGGGTTTGTGCATGTAGGTGGGTGTAAATGGTGGTGTAAATTGTGGAGGCGTACATTGTGGGTGTCTAAACTGGATGTGTAAATTGTGTGAAGTGTCGGTGCATGAGTAATTGTAAGTTGTGGGTGTGTAAATTGTGTCTAACGTGGGTTGGTTTGTAAATTCTTTGTACAACGTGGGTGTAAATTGTGGGTGGATGTCGGGGGTGTAAATTGTAGGCATGTAAATTGTGGCTGTGTGAGTAAGTCAGTTGTGTGGGTGAATTGTGGAAGTGTAAATTGTGGGTATGTGGGTGGGTGTGCAAATTATGGGGTGTGTGGGTGCGTGTGTACATTGGGTGAGGGTGTGTAAATTGGGGTGGGTGAGTAAATTGTGTGGGATGGTGTGTAAATTGTGGGTGCAAATTGTGGGTGTGAATTGTGCAAGTGCGTGCAAATTGTGGGTGTGAATTGTGCGGGTGCGTGCAAATTGTGGGTGTGAATTGTGCGGGCGTGTGCAAATTGGGTGGGCGGGTGCGTGTGCAAATTGTGGGTGGGTGGATGCGTGTGTGAAATTGTGTGGGTGTGTGTAAATTGTGGAGGTTTGTGTAAATTGTGTGGGGGTATAAATTGCGTGGGGTTGGGGGTGTAATTTGTGTGTAAATTGTGCAGTGTGTTTGTGAAAAGTTTGTGTAAATTGTGGATGGGTCTGGGTGAGTAAATTGGATGTAAATTGTGGGTGTGTAAATTGTGGATGTAAATCATGGGGATGTGAATGTGTGTGGCTAAATTGCGGGTGTAGGTGTAAATTGTGGGTGGGTGTGCAAATGGGTGGGTGTGGCAATTGCGGGTAGGTGTGGACGGGGTGTATGCAAATTGTGTTGTGGGTGTAAATTGTGTTGTGGGTGTAAATTGTGTTGTGGGTGTAAATTGTGTTGTGGGTGTAAATTGGGTGTATGTGTAAAATGTGGGTGGGAGTGTTTGGGTGGGTGTAGCATGGGTGTAAATTGTGGGTGTGTAAATTGTGTGGTTGTGAAGTGTTTGTAAATCATGGGGATGTGTGTGTGTAAATAATGGGGATGTGTGTGTGTAAATCATGGGGATGTGGGTGTGTGTAAATCATGGGGGTGTGTGTGTAAATCATGGGGGTGTGTGTAAATCATGGGGGTGTGTGTGTGTGTGTAAATCATGGGGGTGTGTGTGTGTGTAAATCGTGTGTGTGTAAATCATGGGTGTGTGTGTGTGTGTGTGTGTGTAAATCATGGGTGTGTGTGTGTGTAAATCATGGGTGTGTGTGTGTAAATCATGGGTGTGTGTGTGTAAATCATGGGTGTGTGTGTGTAAATCATGGGTGTGTGTGTGTAAATCATGGGTGTGTGTGTGTGTGTGTGTGTGTGTGTGTAAATCATGGGTGTGTGTGTGTAAATCATGGGTGTGTGTGTGTAAATCATGGGTGTGTGTGTGTAAATCATGGGTGTGTGTGTGTGTAAATCATGGGTGTGTGTGTGTGTAAATCATGGGTGTGTGTGTGTGTAAATCATGGGTGTGTGTGTGTGTGTGTAAATCATGGGTGTGTGTGTGTGTGTGTGTAAATCATGGTGTGTGTGTAAATCATGGGTGTGTGTGTGCAAATCATGGGTGTGTGTGTGCAAATCATGGGTGTGTGTGTGTGTGCAAATCATGGGTGTGTGTGTGTGTGTGTGCAAATCATGGGTGTGTGTGTGCAAATCATGGGGGTGTGTGTGTGTGTGTGTGTGTGTGTATAAATCATGGGTGTGTGTGTGTGTGTGTGTAAATCATGTAAATCATGTGTGTGTGTGTGTGTGTGTGTGTGTGTGTGTGTGTGTGTGTGTGCAAATCATGGGGTGTGTGTGTGTGTGTGTGTGTGTGCAAATCATGGGGATGTGTGTGTGTAAATCATGGGGATGTGTGTGTGTGTGTAAATCATGGGGATGTGTGTGTGTGTGTGTGTGTGTGTGTAAATCATGGGGATGTGTGTGTGTGTGTGTGTGTGTGTGTGTAAATCATGGGGATGTGTGTGTGTGTGTGTGTGTGTGTAAATCATGGGTGTGTGTGTGTGTGTGCAAATCATGGGGATGTGTGTGTGTGTGTGTGTGTGTGTGTGTGTGTGTGTGTGTGTGTGCAAATCATGGGGATGTGTGTGTGTGTGTGTGTGTGTGTGTGCAAATCATGGGGATGTGTGTGTGTGTGTGTGCAAATCATGGGTGTGTGTGTGTGTGTGTGTGTGTGCAAATCATGGGGATGTGTGTGTGTGTGTGTGTGTGTGCAAATCATGGGGATGTGTGTGTGTGTGTGTGTGCAAATCATGGGGATGTGTGTGTGTGTGTGTGTGTGTGTGTGTGTGTGTGTGTGTGCAAATCATGGGGTGTGTGTGTGTGTGTGTGTGTGTGTGTGTGTGTGTGTGTGTGTGTGTAAATCATGGGGATGTGTGTGTGTGTAAATCATGGGGATGTGTGTGTGTGTAAATCATGGGATGTTAATAATAAATCATGGGATGTGTGTGTGTGTGTGTGTGTATAATTATGGGATGTGTGTGTGTGTGTGTGTATAAATCATAGGATGTGTGTGTGTGTGTGTGTGTGTGTGTGTGTGTGCAAATCATGGGGATGTGTGTGTGTGTGTGTGTGTGTGTGTGTGTGTGTGTGTGTGTGTGTGTGTGTGTGCAAATCATGGGTGTGTGTGTGTGTGTGTGTGTGTGCAAATCATGGGGATGTGTGTGTGTAAATCATGGGGATGTGTGTGTGTGTAAATCATGGGGATGTGTGTGTGTGTAAATCATGGGGATGTGTGTGTGTGTAAATCATGGGGATGTGTGTGTGTGTGTGTGTGTGTGTGTGTGTGTGTGTGTGTGTGTGCAAATCAATGGGGATGTGTGTGTATATCATGTGTGTGTGTGTACAAATCCTGGGATGTGTGTGTGTGTATAAATCATCATGTGTGTGTGTGTAAAATCATAGGGTGTGTGTGTGTGTGTGTGTGTAAATCATGGGGATGTGTGTGTGTGTAAATCATGGGGATGTGTGTGTGTGTGTAAATCATGGGGATGTGTGTGTGTGTGTGTGTGTGTGTGCAAATCATGTGTGTGTGTGTGTGTGTGTGTGTGTGTGTGTGTGTGTGTGTGTGTGTGTGCAAATCATGGGTGTGTGTGTGTGTGTGTGTGTGTGTGTGTGTGTGCAAATCATGGGTGTGTGTGTGTGTGTGTGTGTGTGTGTGCAAATCATGGGTGTGTGTGTGTGTGTGTGTGCAAATCATGGGTGTGTGTGTGTGGCTAGTACAAATCATGGGGTTGTGTGTGTGTCATAGGGCAAATGTGTGTGTGTGCAAATCGTGTGTGTGTGTGTGCAAATCATGGGTGTGTGTGTGTGCAAATCATGGGGTGTGTGTGTGTGTGTGTGTGTGTGTGTGCAAATCATGGGGGTGTGTGTGTGTGCAAATCATGGGGTGTGTGTGTGTGTGTGTGTGTGTGTGTGTGTGCAAATCATGGGTGTGTGTGTGTGCAAATCATGGGTGTGTGTGTGTGCAAATCATGGGGTGTGTGTGTGTGCAAATCATGGGGATGTGTGTGTGTGTGTGTGTGTGTGTGTGTGTGCAAATCATGGGGTGTGTGTGTGTGTGTGTGTGTGTGTGCAAATCATGGGGATGTGTGTGTGTGCAAATCATGGGGATGTGTGTGTGTGCAAATCATGGGGATGTGTGTGTGTGTGCAAATCATGTATTGTGTGTGTGTGTGTACAAATGGGTGTGTGTGTGTGTGTGTGTGTACAAATCCATATGTGTGTGTGTGTGTGTGTGTGTGTGTGTGTGTGTGTACACCAAATCATAGGGATATATTATGTGTGTGTGTGTGTGCAAATCATGGGGATATGTGTGTGTGTGTGTGTGTGTGTGTGCAAATCATGGGGATGTGTGTGTGTGTGTGTGTGTGTGTGTGTGTGTGCAAATCATGTGTGTGTGTGTGTGTGTGCAAATCATGTGTGTGTGTGCGCAAATTGTGTGTGTGTGTGTGTGTGTGCAAATCATGTGTGTGTGTGTGTGTGTGTGCAAATCATGGGTGTGTGTGTGTGCAAATCATGGGTGTGTGTGTGCAAATCATGGGTGTGTGTGTGTGTGTGTGTGTGCAAATCATGTGTGTGTGTGTGTGTGTGTGTGTGTGCAAATCGTGTGTGTGTGTGTGTGCAAATCATGTGTGTGTGTGTGTGTGTGTGTGTGTGCAAATCATGGGTGTGTGTGTGTGTGTGTGCAAATCATGGGTGTGTGTGTGTGTGTCTTGTGTGGCTGCAAATCATGGAATTAATATTATTAATATGTGTGTGTGTGTGTGCAAATCATGGGTGTGCGTGTGTGTGCAAATTGTGTGTGTGTGTGTGTGTGTGTGTGTGTGTGTGCAAATCATAGGTGTACCGTGTGTGTATTATTACACCAAATCATGGTAATAAAAAATTGTGTGTGTGTGTCGCATGATAGGTGTGTGTGTGTAATCCTTGGTATGTGTGTCTGTCGTGTGTGTGTCTTAAAATCACAAATCATGTGTGTGTGTGTGTGTGTGTGTGTGCAAATCATGTGTGTGTGTGTGTGTGTGTGTGCAAATCATGTGTGTGTGTGTGTGTGTGTGTGTGCAAATCATGTGTGTGTGTGCAAATCATGGGTGTGTGTGTGTGTGTGTGTGTGTGTGTGTGTGCAAATCATGGGGATGTGTGTGTGTGTATGCTGTGTGCAAATCATAGGGATATGTGTGTGTGTGTACACGCAAATCATAGGGATATGTGTGTGTGTGTGTGTGTGCAAATCATTGTGTGTGTGTGTACAAATCATGGGATGTATGTGTGTCAAAATGTGTGTGTGTGTGTGCAAATCGTGTGTGTGTGTGTGTGTGTGTGTGTGTGCAAATCATGGGTGTGTGTGTGTGTGTGTGTGCAAATCATGGGTGTGTGTGTGTGTGTGTGTGTGTGTGTGTGTGTGTGTGTGCAAATCATGTGTGTGTGTGTGTGTGTGTGTGTGCAAATCATGGGGATGTGTGTGTGTGTGTGTGCAAATCGTGTGTGTGTGTGTGTGTGTGTGTGTGTGTGCAAATCATGGGGATGTGTGTGTGTGTGTGTGTGCAAATCATGGGGATGTGTGTGTGTGTGCAAATCATGGGGATGTGTGTGTGTGTGTGTGTGTGTGTGTGTGTGTGCAAATCATGGGGATGTGTGTGTGTGTGTGTGTGTGTGTGTGTGTGTGTGTGCAAATCATGGGTGTGTGTGTGTGTGTGTGTGTGTGTGTGTGTGTGTGTGGA